>NC_139979.1:30795857-31020857 GCF_963993115.1 Abramis brama | reverse complement strand
TCTTGCGTGGAGCCCCAGATCGAGGGAGATTATCAGTGGTCTTGTATGTCTTCCATTTCCTAATAATTGCTCCCACAGTTGATTTCTTCACACCAAGCTGCTTACCTATTGCAGATTCAGTCTTCCCAGCCTGATGCAGGTCTACAATTTTGTTTCTGATGTCCTTTGACAGCTCTTTGGTCTTGGCCATAGTGGAGTTTGGAGTGTGACTGTTTGAGGTTGTGGACAGGTGTCTTTTATACTGATAACAAGTTCAAAAAGGTGCCATTAATACAGGTAACGAGTGGAGGACAGAGGAGCCTCTTAAAGAAGAAGTTACAGGTCTGTGAGAGCCAGAAATCTTGCTTGTTTGTAGGTGACCAAATACTTATTTTCCACCATAATTTGCAAATAAATTCATTAAAAATCCTACAATGTGATTTTCTGGATTTTTTTTTCTCATTTTGTCTCTCATAGCTGAAGTGTACCTATGATGAAAATTACAGGCCTCTCTCATCTTTTTAAGTGGGAGAACTTGCACAATTGGTGGCTGACTACATACATTTTTTCCACACTGTACATTAACATATCACTTAGTTTGAACTTGACATTAGCACTTCAATCACAAGGCACAATTCCCATTTCAGCTTCTTGGCTTCTGTGTCTGCACTTGCTTATATTAAATTGATATTATAGATGGACAGTTTGACTTTTGCCTCAGTCGGAGAATTTTTTTTTTAGCCAATCACCATTGAGTACTCTTTGTGTGTATGATCAAACCGATGTATCTATGCCAATATATGTGTGGTTATACCAATGTATTATAAACCAATGCATTTGCGTTATAACCAATGCGTTACATTCAACCAGTGAGCCGTTCCATATTCACACAATACATATGTATTATTTCCTGAACGGCTTCTCATATTGCTGTCCCAACGTGTCATCCTGGAATATGGCCATGTCTTCCTACATAATTTTTTAAGAAACAATTTTTTGGCCAGGGAGTGACCATTCACATCACGATTTAGCAATGCAGGTAGGGTTACACTCATGTGGCATTGCAGTTCTTCGCCATTGCAAAAGTTTATTATTTGAATTTGTTTTAAAGCCTTGCCAGTTGAACTTTTTATTCACATGCAATTGTAATAAGATCGTGGATAGTGATCCTGCCTAAAAAAAAAAAGTGATATGATATTTTTGCCATATCGCCCACTCCTATGCTGAAGTCTGGAGTAATGACACTGAAAATTCAGCTTTGCATCACAGGAATAAATTACATTTTAAAATATATTAAAATAGAAATTAATGAATAATATTTCTCAATATTGCTGTTTTACTGTATTCATCGATCAAATAAATGCAGCCTTGGTGAGCAGAAGAGACTTCTTTCAAAAATATTTTTTTTAAATCTTACTGACCCCAGACTTTTAAATTGTTGTGCCAATACTTAAATATTGTTTTTGCATGATTTTTCATAAACAAAAGAAGAAAAAAAACAGAATTATTTGTGTTTTCCTTGAGTATTAGTGACATACAGTACACTGTTGTGTTGCTACAACATCATATAAAAAGGGACGGTTTGTCACTGAGTGAACACAACTTGACATTGACACTAAAACCAAATGACATCTGCATGGATTTTCTGTTTTCACTCTTCTGAGTCTCATGTTGTCAGAATGAGAAAAGCTAAAAAGGGATCATGAAGGCTTGAATTTGAAATCTTTGTATGGATTTACGTGCATCTTTGTGTGGATTTACAACTACATGTATCTGCCTGCCCTAAAAACAGGAAAACAGCTTGGCCAAGGAACTATCAAACATTTGGATCCACTATTGACTGGATACAGGAGGGGTGCAGTCAGGGATTTGAAGGAAAATACTTGCATAGTCAAGCTCAGAGCCTGAGGTGTTCTAGCCAGCTGAGCTGGTTCAACAAAATATCAGAGCTGTAAGGATGACAAAAAGTTTTTTTTCCCCTACAGGACTGTAGAGAGCTTTGCTATGTGACATGTAGAGACAGAGACGGTGCTGTTTGGGATAGAACAACTGATTTCTGAATAGATGAATGATCTGTGGACATTAAGCCAAAACTCTTCTTGTTGAACAACGTTCAAAGTTTTCTTTAAAGCGGGGCTTTCCGTGAGCTACTCTGCTCTGATTGGCCAGACAGCTCAGTCTGTTGTGATTGGCCTACTGTGTACAGCGCGTCGAAAATAAAAACGCTCATTGCCATAACAACGTCAGCTGTCCTGAGGCTGTTTACTAGACTAAACACAGTAACGAACAATGACGTCGATTTGACCATATCAATGCGAGTCCGATGATGAAACACTGGAAAAACTAGTTATTCAACCCTAACCTCCATCACAAGGACGACTCAAGCAGGACTCAGTGTTTCTCAGTGATACACTACTCAGTTTGAGGTACATTATGAGATGTTGCAACTGTAATTCCTCACCACCAGCATGAACAAGTGCATGTCCATCAACAAACCGATTATTTTACTTGTACTAATTTATTTACAGAGTATTTTTCTAATATATTGCGGTGAATACGTGGAAACTGTATCACTAACAGTGCATGTATGCAATGTATGCATTAGGCGAGCTCTAGAGTGAATGATCTGATGTATCATAAACATTGGTAAAACAAATATTTCCTCAAAGTAGTGAGAATGAGACTGGCTTTACCTTCACATTGTAGAGCACAGCATCTTCTCGACATGATGCTATCCAGTATCCACAGGAATCAGTTGTTGGTTTGAGGTTCAAGTCTTCCCTGGTGTCTGTGTGCAATAAGTGGGCGGGGCAATATTCTAATGTTTCTTCTTGACGTCACAACGAAACGGATTATGACTCGTTTGAAAAACTATTCATTTCATTGACTCAGAGTCGACTCTTATTTTTGAAAGACAATAACTTTATATACGGTGCACTTTCAGATTTAAAACTTTACAGGATGTTTTCATTCACTTAGGTCATTCATGAAAGGTCATTTTCAAAAATCCATAATAGGGGCCCTTAAGACACAGTCTTAACATAGTGGCTAAGTTTATGCAACTGGCCCTGAGACGCAGATCAGTGGAACAAGTGCGAATTTTTTTTAAAAGTTGAACTTCTTTTAACTTGAACGTAGCGTTTTTTAGAATAATGTGTCATGTGCGAGACGCTGCAAAAAATGCAAGACATGAGCATGAACATGCAACGGTTAAACGTGTCTGTCTAACACATGTTTACATGGAAAAACAATGTAAAAGTAGTGCAGTGGAATAGAAAAACATTCTGTGTGAATTGCCCCTTAAACTGGAAATGTGCTGAACTAAGGCAGTGAATAACAGCTAGAGAGATTCTTTCATTATTAATGAAATTAAACATTGAATTGTAGCTAAATTAAACTACAACTACAGCTTCTTTCTCGGGAAATATGCTGTGATTTACTATTGATAATAAATAGGACACTGAACATAGTTCCATTATTTGAAAGATTTCATATTCTGCTAAAAAATTTTATATAATTAAAAAAAAATTGTTCATCAGTATAGTAGCTGTATTGTAGCCTGACTACGTCAGACTTCGTACTTCCGCTCAATTTCAGTTCGCTTCTATACTCAGTCTGAGATAGCGACCGTTTTCCCCGTTTTAAGCCGGCCAATCAACGAACAGAGGGCAGGCTGAGAGCCGTGACGTAGACGCTGATTGTACCGTGGATGCGGATTTACTTCACATAATCTGCAAAAGTCATTCACAGCCATGTTCACTCCGGTATTTCACTCGATGGTTTTGTTTTCGCATCATACATGTGTTTACAGTGGAAGTTAGATGCGGCTGAGCATGCACATAACACACGCCATAACCAAACGTTATGTGATCGGCTTTTAAAAGTTGGGTAACCAATGATTTTAAACTTCAGACAATCGGGCAGTGGCCAAACTTAACATTGAGTGGCCACCAGAAAAGCATGAAACAAAATGGAAAAGCAAGCTATAAGAACGCTTTCTGTTAACCCGAGCACAACCTCAGCGTCAGGCTTAGAGATGCGCGGATGGGCTATTATTTCATCCGCAACCGCATCACAAAACTTATCATCCGTCCGCCATCCATCCGCACCAACGTTTTTGACCAATTTTCAAAACCGCACCCGCCCGACATCCGCTGATTGGACGATGCAAGGCGCTGCTGATGACAGCCGCGAGACTAGAAAACTCTTACCTCAGAATATCAGCAGTGAACTCCGTCTCCGATCGGTGCACAGGGACAAAAATAAATAAATAGCCTAAATTAAACGCACTTCCGCAAACCTGACCTTATCTAATAGGCTACTGTACAATATTTTCATTGTAGCCTAATAGAAAACGCATTTTGGCACATCATTTCAACATGCTGCTATTTAGCCTACTACTAATGCATGCCTATTTCACTTTATTTTTTAGCAAATAGATAGAAAGCTTGAATAAAATAACAAGTCATTTACATTATAGGCTATTAACTCTACGCACTGTCATGTCAGGGTGACGACTATAGGACGAGCCTGTTCTGAAGACTCCCGTTAATTTTGAATGCACGGGAAGAGAGCGGAGAGCGCGTCTTTTTCAGGCACAGTGCAATTCATTTTATACCAACAACAGGCCTAACAATCATATAATAACCTATAGAGCCTCGATATTAAAGAAACGCCGACTCTATTCATTCCGAAATTCGATGAAATTCCACCGCACAACAGTGCATGTTCACATTTGTAATTGTCCATAACAACCCCAAAAACTTACCTGCTTGCCTTGCACATCTAATTAATGGGCACAGTTTTCCGACTATTTTCTTTTCTTTTTTTTTTTTGCTGTGGATGTTATTGAGCTTGTAGAAATCGGAAACAACACCAATTCTCCGACACAGATGAACCTTTATTGATATCTCTATCAGACAATGCCTATTTTATATGCCAAAAGAAACAACAGGCAGTAAAAAATTATTAAAATAAATAAATAAATATCCTAATGTAGTAGACATAGGCTATAGCCGCATTCTATTTCCTTTGTTTTTAATTCTCCTTTTTTGAGTTTGTCACGTACCTCCTTTGCCGGCGTTGCCATCTCTGATAATAACAAGCAGTCTGCATACTCAACTAAGCCATATTACTGCCTGATGAAAATTTGACTATTTTGACTGCTCGATTTTTTTTGGATGTAGGTATAGTCAGATAACAATATTTAACAATGTATACATATATTTTTCATTTGATTGGTTCAACCGCCCGCCACCCGCCCGAATTTAATTAAAATATTATTTTTCGTCACGTCATCCGCCCGATCCGCGATTTTTATCCACGGCTGTAACCGCCAACCGCGCATCGCTAGTCAGGCTTACCGTTCTTCCATCTCATGCTGAGTTATCAAAATCATGGAAGAAGACGTTCTCATCCCACTCATCGAGCCCATCAGCAAACATGTATGCCAACATAAGGGGCTTGAAAGAGAACGGCTATGGGATATCTTTCTCAACATTTCTCTTGCCGTGGGTGGCAGAGACTTTGACATCTTATCTCTCCCCCGATGCTGAAAGCCCAGAGACGGCCCACTAAGCCATGCAGAACAAATTCTGATTTAGTGGGAAAGGCATATATGGGGGCAAGTCGTGCTGGCGCATCCTTGCATACTATGGCTATCATGCAAGCGTACCAGGCAGACTTGCTGAGGGACCTTGATGAGGGCGAGAGGGTCGGCCCGACGATATTAAATACCTATGTCGGGCCATTGACCTGTTGCTCTGTGCCACCAAGGAGAGGGCCCAAGCTATTGGACGCTCCATGGCACCATTGGTGGGAACGGAGAGGTATTTGTGGTTGAACCTCTCTTGCATCAAGGACAGGGATCGAACATTCGTCCTTGATGCCTCACTGTCGCCTTCTGGCCTCTTCGGTAATGCTGTAAGTTTGATCGTCGAGAGGTTTCAAGAGGCAAAACGTCAATCAGCAGCGTTTTAAGAGGTTCATCCCTCGCCGCTCTCTGTCCTGTGGGCCGCCAGCCTCCAGCTCCTCATACCGTCAATAACAGAAAGAGAGTGCTGCTGCTCGAGAGACTGAACCCCCTAGGGGATATAAAAGCATGGAAACTTCTACCAAATATATCTCAATGGGCCTTGCATACAGTAGAATAGGGGTACCGAATCCAGTTCAGTCTTGACCACCTATGGTGGGAAAAGGAAGTGCAGTCCCTGTTGGCAAAGGAGGCCACAGAACGTGTTCCTCCTTCCGAGTCTGGGTTCTAAAGCCGGTACATCATAGTTACGAAAAAGGATGGGGGTTGCGTCTAATCATTGATCTTCGGCAGTTAAACTGAGATTCTCTGAGGAGATTCAGGTTCAAGATTGTTAACAATCCTGTTGATCGCGAGTCAAATCAAGTCCGAGGACTGGTTTGTCACAATAGATCTAAAGGACGCATATATCCATTCTTCCTCAACATTGGAAGTTCCTGAGGTTGGCTTTCAGGGCGAAACGTTCCAGTATCGGGTTCCTCCATTTGGCTTAACTCTATCCCCATGCATCTTCACAAATTGCATGGATGCAGCACTGGCTCCTCTGAGACTCCAGGGCATTTGTGTGCTAAACTATATAGACGACTAGTTGATTTTACCCCAGTCACGATAGATGGCGGTTCAACATTGAGATGTCGACTCGTTCCCGCCCACATAAGGCGCTTGGGAATGAGGCTTAATGCCAAGAAGAGCGTTATCCCCCCCTTCAGAAAACTATGTTTCTCTTGGCAGTTTGAGATTTGTGAGCTGCAGCAGTAAATAGAACGCTGCTGGGATGACGTATTTTTGTAGTCCAGTCCGTAAGTTCGCATCACCCTGGTTCCCTCAACAAAAACCCATTGAGGATTTTTCCATTGACTTTTGGATTATTGCAGAAAAAAAACTCTGAGACTAACAAAAGCTTATGATTGTTCTATGATTTGTTCATCATGATAATCCTCACAAATGAACCCAACTTTTATAAATTTTGAATTTATAATCACTAGAAGTAAAAAGCTAAACATAAATGAACACATCACTTGAGACTATCACTAAACTTCTGACAACTCTTTCAGCCTTTATTTTAAAAACATTTTCCATGAAAGTTTGAGTCAGAATAGTTTGTGAGAGTGCGATTTTAAACTATAAATGTTGAATAGTGAGTAGATGAGTTTACCAGGCTGTTCGGCGTGATGCCGTTTAATGTCCCAGATAACCTCTGTAGACCCATTTAGACACTTGTTAGCAACCGCCTTGTTCAAGACAAGTAACAGCTTTTTTTAAAAAAAGCTATCATGAGCTTGTGTTCACCACAGACCAGGCATTTAATCAAAAAGCCATTCAAAAACCTACTGACTTAAGGACAATGGAACCAGGAGATCAGTCATGGATCAGATCATACTGAGAGCCAAGTGAGAGCCAGTCGTGATCAGAGCACAGTCTGATCTAATGGTTAGCGAGTCTGACTGGTAACCCAAAGGCTGATGGTTCACTCCAGAACCGGCAGGAAATGACTGAGGTGATTTCCTAACACCTAATCGCTCCCCAGGCGCCACAGCATAATCCGGGTGTGTCACGGTTTGCAGTGCGTGCTGTGCAATTAATTGAATTTCGATTTCGATTTCGGCTCCCAACGATCACCAAAATAGTACAGTCGAGTAAAAACGATTATTTTGCCATGTTCTGTTTTGCATGTTCTTGTGTTCTGAATGACACGCGTACGCGCACTTCCGCCCCTTCCGAAGCCGTAAACTCTCTCAGCTTGAATGTTTAAACTGATAAGACTTAAAGAAGTGAAAATGATCAACTTTAGTTACGATGCAATACTGGCCCGATTGTGCAAGTGACAATTCCGTCATGTCCCGACTCCTAAACGCGAGAGTGTAGTTTCGACGCTTGCTTTGTCCAACCCATTTTGAGAGACAGAGAGAGAGAAGACGCGGCACCGCTAAACACTCACGCGGTTTGTGAAATTGCATCATTTTAGTTTTAAAATGATAGATTTGATTTTATAATCTGTGTGGATTAATTTAGGCTACTCATACAATCTACATGCTAAAGTTAATCAATGTTTGTGGGGAAATTTCCCGCATTATAAGTGGTAGACCTGCGGGAAAATTAAAATACTTGTTGACGTATTATCTGTTATATTATTTATTTTAATAGTTCAAAAAGTACAATAAGTGTTCAAATTTCAATTTTTTAAGAATTGTTTAAAGGTGTCTTTTTAATAAAAGCAACACGTTCCCAAAGTCATGTAAAATAATAGTGTTATATAGCCTAATCGTGATTTCAATACTGACCAAAATAATCGTGATTATGATTTTTTCCATAATCGAGCAGCCCTAGTGTTCACTACTCAACTACTCTGCTCCTGATGTCACGTGTATGCACTAACTTGGATAGGTTAAATGCAGAGCACAAATTCAGAGTATGGGTTACCATACTTGGCCTTCACATGTCACTTTCACTGTTTCTCAGGAGGAAGCTCCATGCCTGCGTTTCATAGAGCAGAGCAGCAAATGCAGTCAGTTATGATTATTTGGGTGCAGTAGTTTGTTGTGCTTCTTGAAATTTAGATTCGGATTCGACATTTTTGAACCAGTTTGACAGATTTAAAGTAATCAAACTGAATAAAAGATTAATTCACACACTGGATAAATTAATGACTGGTTCACAAAGCTTTTCTTTTTTATGATTTAATTTTGTTAATAATGTATTGGATAAAAAGTAAAGTGAAGTAAAGCAGTGAGTAGAGTACAGTAACAAAGTATTTCCATTACTGTACACCTCTACTTTAGAGTTAATTTTATACAAATCCACTGAAACACCCATTTAAGCATGCATAAACAAATATGTGTAGAGTGAATTAATTAGCAGTGAAGTTGTAGATTTCATAGCACATGTGAAACATCTGATTTAAAATGTGAGCAGTAGTTTCCAAGGGGTTTTAAAGCAGTAAGATTCTTGTCGCTGGACCAACATTTCTCAAAAAGAGTGTGCACGCTCAGACTTTAAAACACGGTGAATGAAGACTGACAGAAGACAAATGTACCCGTGTCCAGATGCCTAATTAGATTAGAATCTCTGATATGTCATCTGTCTTCTCAACACAGCTGTTTAAATTCCATTATCTTATTAACTTTTGAGAGTAACAAAATCAAGCGTTTTTAATGAGTTTTGAGGGCTCAGAAAACTTCACCAGATGCTGTAATCTAGTCACATTCCTGCACTGTTGATCTTTAGTCTTTTTTGAGGTACTGGGCCAGAAAGATCTTTGGAAGAAATGACAGCTAGTAACTGTAAAGATATCAGCACACCCGGAATGTATGGAAATGATCTTATATGAGCCACTCTGTCAAATTATACTAATACACTACATAGGACACAGCAGAGGAGGGAGGATTGCTCCTAATCAAACACACCTGAAGCAACCAATTAAGGTCTTCAGGATCACTTGAATTAAAGCCAGGTGTGTTTGATTAGGGTTGGAGATGAACTGTGCAGGACAGTCGATCGGCAGGAGCAGGATTGGGCACCCCTGGGTTACACTATAAAAAAATGATTTTTCGAAGTTGTAAATAAAACAAAGATTATTGGTGTAGCACTTTAGAATGCAGTTCTGTCATTAATGAGTAACTACACATGAACAAATGAGTAACATTAACTAACAAGAAACTATGATTAACGAATTTGTATGTAATACTGCTCAGTTGAATGAGTTATTCACTATTAGCTCAGTAACAACCATTTTAGTGCAACATAGAGTTGGCCCAGATCCTGCCCACATCTGGTACACGTGGATTCCACACGGCCGTCACGGTTGGTAGATCCACTGTCTCATTCTAGTCTTGTGTGTTTGTGTGTATGAGTTGTCTCGTTACGCTGATTGTTTTATGTGGCCGTTACAGCTGATTATCAGTGATAAGCGGCAGCTGCATGTCATCTCACCAGCCTATTTAATGCCCTGTCTTTCGTCTCATGTTTGTCAGATCGTTGTTGAAGCTTAGGACCTCAGGATTGTCCATCTCAGTCCCTGCGTCACGCTCTCCTGCTGTTCCTGGTCTGACTCTCTCTCTCGGAGTGACTGCCTATCTATGTTGAATTCTGCATATATGCATCTGACTATACTGAGTTTCCTGAGTGAACCATTGTTAATAAACATCATTGCACTTGCTATTGCTTCCTTCCTGTTTATCATTACAGAATGATCAGACCACCATGGAGGCAGCAAGCGCAACTTCGCTGACGGAATTGATTAATCATAGCGTCTCCCGGATGGATCAGCAGCAGGAGAGCATCTCTAACACCGGACGTGCTGCCCAAGCGCTGGTGACGCAGGTGTCCGAGCTCACCCAGCAGATCCAACAACTTAGCATTCCCGCTGCGCCACCCACACCGCCCGTTCTCCCCGTCGTACCAGAGCTGAGGCATTGACCGGAGCCACGCCTACCTGTTCCTGAGAATTATGCCGGTGAGCCGAATTTCTGTAGAGCATTCCTTACCAGATGTCCGATGCATTTCTTGCTGCAGCCCAGAACGTTTGAGACGGAGGAGTCTAAGGTGGCCTTCGTTCTTACGTTGCTGACGGGACGAGCAGCCTTGTGGGGAACGGCGGTGTGGGAGAACCAGGACCAATGCTGCGCCTCGTTCCACACACTATCCGTCGAGATGTGGAGGGTCTTCGACCGAGCTGTAGCCGGTAAGGAGGCTGCCAGAAGACTCGCGGATCTCAAACAGGGGGACGGTTCTGTAGCTGACTACTCCATTGAGTTCCGCACGCTGGCGGCTGAGTGCAAGTGGAACGAGTAATACTCTAATGAGAGTTAGTTGACATGTAGTTGAAAATTAATTAGAGTTAGTTGACAAAGTTACTTATAGTTAGTAGAATGTCTAAAGTGGACCGTCAAAATAAAGTGTAACCTTTTGTGATAATGGCAGTACTTTTTCAACTTACTAAATAGAAATATGGACATCAAATATCGGTTTGAATAATAACTATTTTATTATGTGAGAAGAAAGAGTGGAAGGCTGAAGAAAACCTGTCAGGGTATATTTTGCCACTGACTGTTGATCTGCTTTATTTGATCTTATTTGCTAATTTTTCGAAAATATTTGACCACTAAATGATGCAACTGACCCATCACAATCCAATATTTTAGAGAGTCTTGTAATTTTTGAGTTTTATTTTATTTAATTACATTGCCTTGACAGTATTTAGCCCCCAACCTTTCTATGATTTCTTTCCCCCTGCAACAGTGCACCCCTAAAACAAAATAAATGTACTGTATAAACCTATATAGAACAATAAATCAAGGGCTGAAATGTCAGCCGTTAATAATTAGGCCTATGCATTCTTTCACAGCTTTTATAGTCACAACATGATGGAGCAACATTAGTTTCTCAAAATTGCAAAACTGCTGGATCTGATCCAGGTTAGATAGCAATGCACAGCAAATTTGAGTTCTTTTCACAGATGTTCGATGAGGTCAGAACTCCGACTAAACGCCTCTAGGGTGTTAAACCACTAGTGTTGCTTTGGCAGTGTGCTTCGGGTCTTTTAGATTTTGGCACAGGGGAGTAGGTTTTCGACCAGTATCTTAATTCTCATAGCATTCATCTTCCCATCACTCTCAGCCAGACTGCCAGTCCATGGTGCTGAAAAACTCCCTCACAACAGCGGATCTCACTGCGGGGATGCTGTTACGTGGATCGGGAACTATGTTCAGGTCCATATTTTTTAGCTTAAACTGCACTGAGGTATTTTCACTGCCTTTGATATTTCCCTCTTGTATATTTCCCTAAATATTAGCATTTATTAGCAGCTATTAAATATTAGCAATTGCCACTGAGATGAATAGAAATGCTTATAAAAATTACACACAGCTGCTTTTTATATCACTTTATGTGACTGAACAATACATAACCACAGCAAACTATTCATTTACATTTTACATCTATTTTAAATTTATTCTGCAGATATTTTTAGACACTTTTATCCAGAATGACTAAGAAACAAGGAATTCCTTAAGGGCACATTACGTGAATAGTTTTGTACTGTGGCGCCTCTCAAGTTCAACATTCTAGAACATAAATGGGTTACTTTGGTTTTTAAACTTAAGTGACAATTTTGCACATTTATAAGAGCTCTGAAATTATTTTGTCCATGAGAACAATATTCACCAATAAACCACAAGCACTGATTCAGTTCCTCAGTTTTTAAATATAGGGAGAACATTCATAAATCTCATGTTCGGGTCATAATACACTCTAAAATCAATAGTGAAGTAGTATGAAATTTTAAAAACATTTTCCCTGAAAGTTTGAGTTAGAATAGTTTGTGAGAGTGCCATTTTAAACTATAAATGTCGAATAGTGAGTAGATGAGTTTACCAGGCTGTTTGGCGTGATGCCGTTTAATGTCCCAGATAACCTCTGTAGACCCATTTAGACACTTGTTAGCAACCGCCTTGTTCAAGACAAGTAACAGCTTTTAAAAAAAAGCTATCATGAGCTTGTGTTCACCACAGACCAGGCATTTAATTCAACATTTAATTCAACACAACAAAGTAGTTTTGTAAGTCAAGAGACTAACTTTTCACACAATGCTACCACATAACTATACATAATGACAGCATTTTTTTATTTATTTTTTATTTTATATTAAAACTTTAGATTTGGGTCAAGTAATGGAATCCGGTAAAAAGGGGTCCTATTATGCTCATTTACAGGTTCATAATTTTGTTTATGGGTCGACTAGAATACTTTTACATCATTTAATGTTTTCTTATAATTCGCATTGTTGCATCACCTGTTTTCACCCTCTGTCTGAACTCTGTTTTGGTTTTGGTTTCTATAATCTGCTCTGATTGGTCAGCCAGCCCCTGTTGTGATTGGTCTACCGCTTAGAGCGTGTTGGAAATGTAACGCCTCATAATATAACTGGCAAGTATCTCTTCCGGAGTCTTCCCGAGGCCCTGATAACACTATTGTAACTACGCTAACTATGCTATCAGTTTTGCCGTATCAGTTCGAACCTGAATCCGATAATGAGAGATGTGATGTCATAACTGTGTCATCCTAACATCTGACCTGCATCAAACTGCATGGCCCAGAGAGCAGAGAGAAGAAGAAGAAAAACAAAATGTTGTGGTTGTATTGCTGAGGAATACATTTTAACCACTGTTTCCTTAGTTTGTACATCTTAAAAGGCCAAAAAATGGGGTTTAGATCTGTGGTTCAAAAACCAGTGGCGACAATACACTACTAATGCAACTCAACCAAGCCTAGGGTTAGGCTTAGTAGGGTTAGTGAAGAGAAGGTGGGTGACTAATAAGAGGAATAATTCCTTACATTTGTCTCGTTGTACTTACGGTTGCAATTCCCACATGCAGTGTAAGATGGTCGTACAGTGAGGAAAACTAGATGTACCGCATGGCGGTACAAAATATGACCGCCGCTCAGGCCTGCACTGGCTTTCCACAAAAATAAATGACGTGGAGCAATTTGGCTGTATTGCGTGTTTATATATATACCTAAAAAAAGTAGTAGTATGTGCATGTCTGTCTGTGTGTGTGTGTATGTGTTTGTGTGTCTGTGCGTGTATGTATGCGTGCGTACAGTACATGTGTGTGCGCGTGTGTGTTTGTGTGTGTATGTCTGTGCATGTGGATTTGTATGTGTGTGTATGGGTGTGTGTCTGTGCGTGTGGATGTCAGTGTGTGTGCATGCTTGCATTTGTTTGTATTCCTGCATGTGTGTGTGTGACAGTATCATCCTAAACCAGCAACCCTTCGCTCAACACCACCATCTACAGGCCGATGAGTGTACAGTCACTAAATGTGGACATAAATGAATTTATTTTATACCCCCCCATGGATGAAATTCTACGAAACTTAGCAGAGGATACCCCCAGAGGATGTCAAGTTAATCATACACATGAAATATGGTGCAGTTCTGAACATCTCAACTGAAGATAGGGGCGATTAAAGCAGAATAATATTGCATTTTCATTTTTTATGGGAGGGGCGCAAATCACAAATGAGTGATTATGGGCTAGGTTGATGTGGGCCCTTAAGACCAACATACCATACAAATTTCTTCATCCTCTGTGCCACGGTTCAGGTAGTTATTTAGGAAAAACTGCATTTTTGGGGTTTGGGGGGGCCCAGCGCGGGGGGGGAGTGGCCCCCGGGGACCAAACGAAATTTTTCCGTAAAAGTCTAGTGGGGCTACATGCCCACCAAATTTCATGTTCCCCGGTGTTTCGGTGTCCCTGGTATCGTTGACGAAAAATTCACGGGGGGCCCAGCGCAGGGGGAGAGTGGCCCCCGGGGACCAAACAAAATTTTTCCGTAAAATCTATAGTGGGGCTACATGCCCACCAAATTTCATGTTCCCCGGTGTTTCGGTGTCCCTGGTATCGTTGACGAAAAATTCACGGGGTGCCCAGCGCGGGGGGGAGTGGCCCCCGGGGACCAAACGAATTTTTTCTGTAAAAGTCTAGTAGACCAACATACCATAAAAATGTCTTCATCCTCGGTGCCACGGTTCAGGTAGTTATTTAGGAAAAACTGCATTTTTTGGGTTTGGGGGGGCCCAGCGTGGGGGGGGAGTGGCCCCCGGGGACCAAACGAAATTTTTCCGTAAAAGTCTAGTGGGGCTACATGCCCACCAAATTTCATGTTCCCCGGTGTTTCGGTGTCCCTGGTATCGTTGACGAAAAATTCACGGGGGCCCCAGCGCGGGGGGGGGAAGTGGCCCCCGGGGACCAAACGAAATTTTTCCGTAAAAGTCTAGTAGACCAACATACCATAAAAAATTCTTCATCCTCGGTGCCACGGTTCAGGTAGTTATTTAGGAAAAACTGCATTTTTTGGGTTTGGGGGGGCCCAGCGCGGGGGGGGAGTGGCCCCCGGGGACCAAACGAAATTTTTCCGTAAAAGTCTAGTGGGGCTACATGCCCACCAAATTTCATGTTCCCCGGTGTTTCGGTGTCCCTGGTATCGTTGACGAAAAATTCACGGGGGCCCCAGCGCAGGGGGGGAAGTGGCCCCCGGGGACCAAACGAAATTTTTCCGTAAAAGTCTACTAGACCAACATACCAAAAAAAATTCTTCATCCTCGGTGCCACGGTTCAGGTAGTTATTTAGGAAAAACTGCATTTTTTGGGTTTGGGGGGGCCCAGCGCGGGGGGGGAGGGGCCCCCGGGGACCAAACGAAATTTTTCCGTAAAAGTCTAGTGGGGCTACATGCCCACCAAATTTCATGTTCCCCGGTGTTTCGGTGTCCCTGGTATCGTTGACGAAAAAATTCAGTAGATGACGGGAAAAAAAAAAAAAAAAAACTTTGACAATCGATTATGGGCTAGGTTGATGTGGGCCCTTAAGACCAACATACCATAAAAATTTATTCATCCTCAGTACCACGGTTCAGGTAGTTATTTAGGAAAAACTGCATTTTTTGGGTTTGGGGGGGCCCAGCGCGGGGGGGGAGTGGCTCCCGGGGACCAAACAAAATTTTTCCGTAGAAGTCTAGTGGGGCTACATGCCCACCAAATTTCATGTTCCCCCGTGTTTCGGTGTCCCTGGTATCGTTGACGAAAAATTTACGGGGGCCCCAGCGCGGGGGGGGAAGTGGCCCCCGGGGACCAAACGAAATTTTTCCGTAAAAGTCTAGTAGACCAACATACCATAAAAATTTCTTCATCCTCGGTGCCACGGTTCAGGTAGTTATTTAGGAAAAACTGAATTTTTTTGGGTTTGGGGGGGCCCAGCGCGGGGGGGGAGTGGCCCCCGGGGACTAAACGAAATTTTTCCTTAGAAGTGTAGTGGGGCTACATGCCCACCAAATTTCATGTTCCCCGGTGTTTCGGTGTCCCTGGTATCGTTGACGAAAAATTTACGGGGGCCCCAGCGCGGGGGGGGAAGTGGCCCCCGGGGACCAAATGAAATTTTTCCTTAGAAGTCTAGTGGGGCTACATGCCCACCAAATTTCATGTTCCCCGGTGTTTCGGTGTCCCTGGTATCGTTGACGAAAAATTTACGGGGGCCCCAGCGCGGGGGGGGAAGTGGCCCCCGGGGACCAAACGAAATTTTTCCTTAGAAGTCTAGTGGGGCTACATGCCCACCAAATTTCATGTTCCCCGGTGCTTCGGTGTCCCTGGTATCGTTGACGGAAAATGCAGTAAGATGACAAAAAAAAAAAAAAAAAAAAACTTTGACAATCCCTATATGACCGCTTTCGCTAGCTACGCTAGCGGCGGTCATAATAAGTATTTGAACACCCTGCTATTTTGCAAGTTCTCCCACTTAGAAATCATGGAGGGGTCTGAAATTGTCATCGTAGGTGCATGTCCACTGTGAGAGACATAATCAAAACAAAAAAAAATCCAGAAATCACAATGTATGATTTTTTAACTATTTATTTGTATGATACAGCTGCAAATAAGTATTTGAACACCTGAGAAAATCAATGTTAATATTTGGTACAGTAGCCTTTGTTTGCAATTACAGAGGTCAAACATTTCCTGTAGTTTTTCACCAGGTTTGCACACACTGCAGGAGGGATTTTGGCCCACTCCTCCACACAGATCTTCTCTAGATCAGTCAGGTTTCTGGGCTGTCGCTGAGAAACACGGAGTTTGAGCTCCCTCCAAAGATTCTCTATTGGGTTTAGGTCTGGAGACTGGCTAGGCCACGCCAGGACCTTGATATGCTTCTTACAGAGCCACTCCTTGGTTATCCTGGCTGTGTGCTTCGGGTCATTGTCATGTTGGAAGACCCAGCCTCGACCCATCTTCAATGCTCTAACTGAGGGAAGGAGGTTGTTCCCCAAAATCTCGCAATACATGGCCCCGGTCATCCTCTCCTTAATACAGTGCAGTCGCCCTGTCCCATGTGCAGAAAAACACCCCCAAAGCATGATGCTACCACCCCCATGCTTCACAGTAGGGATGGTGTTCTTGGGATGGTACTCATCATTCTTCTTCCTCCAAACACGTTTAGTGGAATTATGACCAAAAAGTTCTATTTTGGTCTCATCTGACCACATGACTTTCTCCCATGACTCCTCTGGATCATCCAAATGGTCATTGGCAAACTTAAGACGGCCTTGACATGTGCTGGTTTAAGGTCATGCTCTTTTCAGGTCATTGACCAGCTCCTCCCGTGTAGTTCTGGGCTGATTTCTCACCTTTCTTAGGATCATTGAGACCCCACGAGGTGAGATCTTGCATGGAGCCCCAGTCCGAGGGAGATTGACAGTCATGTTTAGCTTCTTCCATTTTCTAATGATTGCTCCAACAGTGGACCTTTTTTCACCAAGCTGCTTGGCAATTTCCCCGTAGCCCTTTCCAGCCTTGTGGAGGTGTACAATTTTGTCTCTAGTGTCTTTGGACAGCTCTTTGGTCTTGGCCATGTTAGTAGTTGGATTCTTACTGATTGTATGGGGTGGACAGGTGTCTTTATGCAGCTAACGACCTCAAACAGGTGCATCTAATTTAGGATAATAAATGGAGTGGAGGTGGACATTTTAAAGGCAGACTAACAGGTCTTTGAGGGTCAGAATTCTAGCTGATAGACAGGTGTTCAAATACTTATTTGCAGCTGTATCATACAAATAAATAGTTAAAAAATCATATATTGTGATTTCTGGATTATTTTTTTTATATTATGTCTCTCACAGTGGACATGCACCTACGATGACAATTTCAGACCCCTCCATGATTTCCAAGTGGGAGAACTTGCAAAATAGCAGGGTGTTCAAATACTTATTTTCCTCACTGTATATTGTTCTTTTTCAAACTCTCCTTTTGTTTGACTACTAGTCACACAGACGCATCAGTCACAACCATCACAGTTATGATGGAGCATTTGTTCTGAGAAATACCCATTCCCCCTCTCTCTGCCTAATAATATTTAAAAATACATATATTTGTCAAATAAAGAATAAAAAAGCCCCTAAAATGTCCCTAAAATTGAAGGAATGGTTCACTCAGAAATGAAGGATCTGCCATTATCTACAAACCCTTTGTTTCTGGGACACAAAAGGAGAATTTGTGAAAAAACTTAAAATATATCTATTTATACAACTTGCTGCAGGACTCGATATGATGAGCTTCATAACGCTTCACAGAATTATGCCTTGAAATTCTCATGTAGAGTTTTATCATATCGATGCAGAATTCATAGTTCCATCAATGCCATCAGACTGTCCTGGTCCAGACAGAAAGCAAACCTAGACCATTATTCCTTTAAGTTTTCTTTCATGTTTTGTTACATAAGCTAGTCCTAATATGTTGATTTGATCTTTTTGAGCTGGACGTTTTCAGTATCTCCTTTTTTCATTTGTTTGTTTTAATATTAGAAGTCATGTGGAAAAGAAATCCCAACATTTTATTACTGACTGGTTCTTTTAGGAAGCTTATGGCTTGCTGGGGTAGTTTGTGTTATTACAGAAGCCATATATGGATTTATTTGCCATTAGTTTTAGAGAAAAATGTAGATGTTGGCTGTTCTTGTTAAACAAACGAAGGGATGCCGCTGAGTGTGTTTATGTGTGTGATTTTGCAGCTGCACTTGCATTTATCTGTATATAGAAGTGACACATGGGCTCATAGTCCAGAATATCCCCTATTAAGTATTAGAATACAGAAAGTTATAATGAATGCCTTCACATTTGGAAGCACATTTCACAGCTTCAATCAACTCACACATTCCAGCTTTTATTAACTGTAACTGTAACATGCAATAAACCAATCAGAGTCTCATCTCCCATTCCCTTTGAAAGCCAGTTGCTCTCGCGCCGTGGCGGATTCGCTATTTACATGGTGGAATTTGCAAGCGGAAAAACTGAACACTTCTCTAGCGAGTAAACTGATCTGCTCGTGCGCGAGGTTAAAGCGCAAGCAGACCATCTACGGGACAAGCCGGATCCCACCATATCTTTATGTACACAACAATAATCTTTTACATTGTAATCCTTTTATTTTTAATATTTGGCTAGTTTGTGTGCTGCTGTACGTGTGTCCCTGTGTGTGTAATAAGCAGAGCAGAGTGTACGCGCGTTGTGGACCCGCCTATAGGCTCATTTTACTAATGCACCCTCTAAAAAATATATATACAGTATATTGCGCCATTGACTTTAGACCAGGTTTCAGTTGGTCAATGGCTCAGTCTATTTCAGTTCCCTCAAAATAGCAACACGCCAACATTGCATCTGAACACACCTCGTTTTCAGACCAGCAGCCCATGGGCGCACAGATGGGCACAAATGCATTTGCTATTTAAACAACGTGGTGCAGGAAGTGAAAATGATAACCGTGTCGGGCTGAAACCAGCAAAACACACTTGCTTCGCGCCTGGTGCCACATTGCGCCAGGTGTATGATAGGGCCCTTTGATATAATGACTCTACAAATGAATTGTAATCATCAAATAAAAAGTAATTACAATTTATTTACACCTTAAACACATGTGTACACATAACAAAAACAAAACATTATTTAAAAAATGTATTTATGGACTGCATGTTTTAAATCTTTTATGTAATTGTACCATATGTTGAATCCAAGTTGCATGTGAGGTATTTTAGCGTGTCATTTGTAAATTCAGATCAGCAGCTAAAGCCACATTCATGTGTCCAAGTATTCTGGAATTCTGTGCATTCATACTAATGTTTCCCGGCGTTTCTGATACCAGCACTGCCGCGACTGTCTCATATTATCTTGAGGTCATCTCAAACAGACAAAACATTCCCTGAGCTTCACACACACACACACACACTTCACTTACAGGCATTTCACACTGCGATAAACAAACTTCACTTCGAGGCAAGATCTGACGTCAACTGTCGTATCAATCCTCTGCTTCTTAGTGACACACGCGGACGTTTGATAAAAAGAGGAAAACAAAACTATCACTGGGATTTTATCATGAAAAGGCTGCTGGAGGTTACTATAGAGACATGGCATACCTCGCTGGGTAAGCTTCATTAGAGATAAGCACGAGGAGAAAAGTAGCCCATGTAAATGTAACACACACATTAATAGCCCTTACTTGATAATGATCCTTTTAGCGCCATAGTAACAGCCTGGGCTGAATAGACGGCTCATGAAAACTGTTTCTATATATTTCACACCTCTTTTATATTTTAGATAAAGATGAACATGTACACAGATCCAGCACTCACTGTAGGTGATGTGATCCGTATCATGCGAAAATACATTTGAACACAGGAAAAGGTCAAAGTCATCATTGGGCCAATGGCTGATTTATGATTTACAAACCATATTAACTGCAGTCCACTGGACTATTCAACAAAGATGCCAGTTCATTTAAGTTGAACATTAAGACACTGTGTGTCGATGCAAATCTGACAAATTAATAATCAAAATATTGAGAATTAAAATTGTAAATATTACTTGTCCTTTTAGCAATGACGGCGTGGGTTGTTTTTGAGAAGTTTTTAAAGTAACAAGGAGACAGAATGATTATGCGATATTGCTTTTACACAAAACTCCAATACCTTACCAGCAGAACTGTTGTGCGTCTCAGTAGTGGTTCTGTTCTGAATGAATCTGATTCTTTGAACAAATCAGTTGAGTGAATAATTCAGTGACTCATAAATCACTTGTTTATTTCCTGAATGACTAAGTGTTTTTGAACAATTCAGTTGAGTTGAGTAGGTATGTTTTACTTGAAGCGGCGGTGTGCAGACTGATTGGTGTAAAGGTCCTTGCACACTGAGTCCGAAATTATCGTCCGAAATATTTGCACGTTAAAAAATAAATACGACCTCACATTGTGTCAATCACGTTTACACACTGCCCCTGAAACTTTTATCCAAAATAAAAAAAAAATTCAGATCGGGTTCAATTTTCTGCGTTTTTCCACATCTGTAGCAAGCATTTTGGAGGTGCTTTGACAATTCAGAGCCACTGTACAAGCTAACACCAAGATCCAGAACTGTTCAGGAACAATTGGTTCACGGAAATTGGTGGTCTTCTTTTGAATATGTGGCTCCAGTATCGCTAGCAAAGCATCAAACTGAGCCACTGACTATGGAGTTAATATTGTGCCATAATTACACAAACAAATCCAGCATTTTGCAAACAAACTCGATCAGCTTTGCAAAGGAAAACTTGACTCGCAAACAAACAGAAAGCAATGTGCAAGTACAAAGGTCAATTTGAGCGAAAATGCAGTGGAGTAACACATATGCATTGTGTTTTGCAAATACAAATAAATGAGCCTAGATCATATTTCACAAATAAATACAAACCATCCATCAAATTGCATGTAACATATCTGCATGCATATCTGTCTGTTATGATTGTGAAACACTTGGCTTTTTATGAGATCTCTCGGCTCGATTTTCTCACAAATGCAACTTAGCAACTTCCTCTTCTAAAACAGTAGATGGCGCTAAACTAGAGGCTAATTTAGCGCTAGTCTCCCGGGAGAAGCACTGATTTGAAACTTTCCTTTGCCTACAGCTGAGGAAAATGACCGGTGAACGGGTGTGTTTCTGTCTTATTTGATCTATAATTAACCTTCTTAAGGTTTTCTTTTGCAAAATGTTTATTACATATTGTAGGATGGTTTGTATTTATTTGTGAAATATGATCTAGGCTCATTTATTTATATTTGCAAAACACAATGCATATGTGTTTTCGCTCAAATTGACCTTTATACTTGCACATTGCTTTCTTTTTGTTTGCGAGTCGAGTTTTCCTTTGCAAAGCAGATCGAGTTTGTTTGCAAAATGCTGGATTTGTTTGTTTAATTATGGCACAACATTAACTCCATAATTGACACCTGTAGTAAACTTTGATAATCCCGCAGCAAACTCTCCTTCCTCTCTAATCAATCTCAGGATTGGATGGACCAAATATAATAGAGAGGACAACAAAATCATCCTCACTGCTTGAAGACTTTCTTCAATTTTTTTGCAACGGATTAATTAATACGCATCAGACTCAGTGTGCAACGTTTCTGTGCGTGACGAATTTTTGACGAATATGAAAAAATGCATACGAAAATGTCAGACACAAGGCTGTTGCAGATCATTGCAGACCACGAGAGCGATTCAAAAGCAAACAGAATTTTCTTTTTATTTCTTTTCATCTGCCTCCTGAAACACTAGGCCTACTAACCTTCACACAACACCTAAAATACAATGTTGGCACTTTGAACAGGATGCTTCATCGCTGATGTAATTAAATAAAAAGACACAAAAGTCTGTTGTTATATTAACAACAGTCTCCCTCCTTTAACTTATTCCTGAGCCGAGAAAAGAACAAACACAAGTCCCTTTCACACGCGGCCAGAGACATCCAAATGTTTTCAAGTGCAGGACTGTTGTGTTGCCATGTGCGATTCAGTGGCCACAATGTCCAACTTTAACCCTCAGATAAGCAACAAACACATGCTGACTAATGTAGACAATAGATAAGGACAGTTTATTGAGTTTACTGAGTGCATATTGCTTCAGTTTAGATTTATACGATTCCCAGGTTTTCGCTCATTGCTCTTCCTCTATATTTATTTCTCTGTCAGCAGATGAAGTGGCACTAGATGTGTTTTCCAAGCTTGAGGAGCTTCCAGGAAAGAATAGTCTTTTCAGTTCACTAAGCGGATCTAATTTTATTATGTAATGATGCTGCTAGACTCTTTTAATTCATAAAACATGAATAAAACATATCCAAGACACATCTTAAGAACATGTTTAGTATAAGTGTGCTCATGCTTTATTTAGCATTCCAGCATTAGCTATTTCCTATTGCTTTTCCTCTGGGCTGCAATGTTTGGTCTATGCTGAAAACTCGTCAAACTTTGCATGCATGAAGAGTCTGAGGCTAATTGCATTTTGTGAAATTTTGGCATGATTGAGATGTATTGTGTGTGTGTGTGTGCGTGTATGTGTGTGTTTGGTGGATGTAGCTACCAGTGAAATTTGCTATATAATTCAAAACATCAGCGTCACTTCTCCATTTGCACTAAAGTCAAATTTGCTACACAGACTCAAGATCTGACATGAATTGACATATACAGTATACAACTTTTTGAAAATTCTCCCAATTGTCCTCCCGGAGCTTTTTATATCATCTTTGCAAATGGGCAAATTGTAAATTTGCTAAATAAATTAAATAATTAGATTTGTTGAGTTTTCCTGGATCTAGAAATGAAAATCCAAGAGCCAATTGGATAGAGTCAATAAAGAGTGTTATTCTTTAAAAGAAAACAACTTTTCAATCAATTTTTCTGCACAATATAATAATGTTTTACTCTTGTGCTGTTACATACTTTTTCTAAATAGCTGTTTGCATTTACAAGAAAAGTATTGCATTTTATTTTCATTCAGTTTTTGTCCACATGCATGTTGCATAGTGAATTTTTTCTAGAAGTTGTGGCAAGAAATATGTTTTGAAAGGTGTCAATGTTAAGATGTAATATTATAGATAAAAGTCAGCTACATTAAATACTCAAGACCTACCCGGTACAAAAGAGTCTAACTGAGTGGTGACACATCAAAGAATTGAAGAAATTGAAGTGGATTGATTTTTATCCCATTATGAACACAGAAGCCGGTCCATTTCATCTGTATCTTTACAAAACCATCTCATATCCTTGAATTCTGTAATTGCTTCTTCTATATTTGTCGTTTCATGGCTGATGAAGGCAGGATGTGGTACTTTTAGGCAAGGAGGTACATGACGTGTCTGTGCTAGTGGTTTAGTCTTGATCAATGCTGGCCTGTTTAAACCAGTCTGGAAAATTAGTCAGATTGGTCTGTTTTGAGAGGCGGTTTTGGGAACTTTTAAACCAATGTAAACCTACCTTAGGCTGGTTTCAGATGCCTTTTTTGTTTTATTTTTAAAGTGGATTTGTGTTAAATTTTTATCACTTTTTGCAGTTTTGTCTGTATTTGATAAATGGTCCAAGTCACTCAAGACCCAATGGGGTTTGATGCCATCACTGATGTCATCCTATTTGGATGTGACATTGTAATTGTCATTGTAAAAAAAAAAATGTCTGAATGAAGTCTGTAAATTAAGCAGTTAAGGCTGAATTAATTACTGAAATGTCATCCTTATAGGGTCAACGTTTTTAGAACAACTATTAAACACTATTACTAAAATAGTACTATTAAAAAATATATATATAAGTAGGCTATATATATAATGTTTTTATTTTCGTATTTTCCATTTTCATTTTAGTAAGTTTGTTGTGTGTTTTTTTTTTTTTTTTTTTTATTAGTTATTGTTTTTCTTTTTTAATTGTGGCTATGTAAATATTATTATTATTATTAATCATTTTAATTATGAATACAATATTATTCATATTATTGTTTTAGTTTTTGTTATTTTAGTACATAAAACTAAACTAAATGAAAAGGAGAAATGTTGCTTTGGCAAATAGCTGAAATAAAAACGGTTGATTTTTTGTATATATATTTTTTATATTTTTACAATAAGGGTCCATTTGTTAAATTGAGTTAATGCGTTAACTAACATTAACTAACTACAGGCGATACATTTGTTACATCATTGATGTTTGTTTACTTTGGTTAATACAAATGCAACTGTTCATTGTTAGCTCAGGTCCATTAAATAATATTAGCAGATACAACTTTTGAATTAAATAATATATTAGTAAATGATGAAATTAATATATGCTTTAGAAGTATTTTTTATTGTTAGTTCATGTTTACTAATGTATTTTACTAAAGTTAACTAATGGAACCGTATTGAAAAGCATAATGTTTTTTATATATATATTTTTTTATTTTAGTTATTTGCAGTTATATTTCAAGTAATAATTTGTTATGGTTTTGTTTTATCTATAATAACCCTGTTTAGAACACACAAATAAAATAACCAATCGCCATAAAACTTGTCAATCTTTTTTCCTTTGGCACATTTCTTAAGTTTTGCAAAAACACAGTGGATTTCTCACTGTTTTGACATCATGTGTGAAGATGCTTATCTGATTGGCCATGTGATATTAGTGACAAGGAGTTTCTGGCCTCAGTTCAGACAGAGAACGTTCTGTGGTGCTCTGCTTTCATGAAGGCCGAGGCAGACAACACCCATTCATGTCCCTCCAAGAAAATATATAAAACCAGGAGATATAATAACAGAATCTTCTCCAAAATCTGACAGAAAGTGTTGTAAAATATGTTGTGATTTAATTATTTTATGAACATAAACATTTATTTGTGTGTGTTGTAGTTTGTTTTCTCTGGGTATAACAGACTTTTGATGCATTTTATTCAGCTACTTTCTGTGAAAATATCAGACACGATTTCTTCCCGCAGATGAAGGGAAGCCCAGCGGCTCAGGCATGCTGAAGTGGTTCTCTGACTCGGAGACAACATTCCTTTCAACCAATAAATGTCACAATCACATCTGTTCCTTTGTAATATGTTGTTCACACGTTTTGTGGCCAGAATCACGGCATCCTTCTTCTTTTTTCATACTATGATTACCAGTTTGTTTCTTTTTGTTTAATTTTTGTATTATTGTATCCCTTTTTTAAATACTACTAGGCTATGCAGTGTTGCCAGACGTACGCTAATTATCATATTTGTATGATAATTTTGACCTCTGTACGATGTAGATCAATAATGAAAAAAAAAAAAAAAAACATAATGTACGATAATTTCTGAATTGTGTGACACTTCAAATGATGGTGGTTGTATTCATAGAGCTTCTGTACTCACTGATCTAGCTGTGGATCCTACATCTACCGTCATGATCGTGAGGAGAACGTGAACGTGATGTTACGCATGTCTTCCATCTCACGTTACGTCTTCTCGGCCAATCATCGTGGAGAATGACTCTCTTACGAGCACAATTTAACGTTCCTGTCGCGGCGCTTAGGTCAGTTGTTTCCAAGCTGAGGTCGATAGTTTAGCAATAAATGTCTAGCTGTATTTTGTACGTTTGACTCGTGTACGATAATTTTCCACCACATCTGCATACCTCGCCCTCTTCCTCTCGTTGGTCTCCTTGATGCGGTCCTCCCAGGAAACAGTGAGTTACAAGACTTCCAGTTGTAGATAATAAAAACATGCAATAGATTATGCATGTGTAATAAACCCACACGCCATTTTAAGCTTGAGAGGATATAAATTTCGAGAGGAAATCACTTTCAAACAGTATCAATTCAGAGCAGTTTATTGATAACATGTATCTGCCTCTTAGGCAGGGCCGTAGCTAGAGGATTCGGGGCCCCCTGAAAAAATATTGATACATATAACAGAAGATGGTGATGTTGTTGTAAAACCTATATTTTAAAAGTTAAATGTATATAAAAATTACAACTAATAAAAATAAATTGTTAAATAATAATAAAACCAATTTTTAATCAGTAGCAGCAAAATAATGTTTTTTCCCCCATCAGTCTGTTATACTTCATAAATCAAAAAGTAAACATTTATAAATTGACAAGAATGCAGTCAAATTTAAAAAATAAAGTCATTTATTGTCTTATTTTTTAATAAAGATAATATTATTAAATAAAGCAAAAATTTATTCATTCAAGTGCAGTGTGTTGTATTCGTGTTTTCTTGATTTAATAAATACATCATCAGCCGGCAGGTCCGGTGCATAATGCAATGCGTCGTGACTCGTGTCAATTTTTTAACTATTTACAATAGTGTAAAAAGATAGGAATTTTGACCATGTAATCATTCGGTCGATTGTGGTGCGCACCGATAAGCTAATGGAGAGTGAAATAACAATACAACTTTCTTTAAGAACGTCTTGATCGACTGTGATACAACAACTCTCCTGGTCTCCCTCTCCTTCTTTTCATAGAGTTTCTGGTAGGCCTACCCTGATTTATGTTTTCTTTTCCCCGACATTTTGTCAGTCAATCTCCTGCTCTTCCACCAAGTTCATGATTAACTTCAGGACCTGCCGCCTCAACTCTGATTGGTTCTGTTCACGAGCTGGGGTGGGACTTACTATTTTATTGGGTCCATCTGATGTTTGTCACTGACTGAATAATTAATAAATACTTTAGATCGGACTAAACCATTTATAGGGAGTTAAGAGATATTTGGAAAAAATATTTAACCAAATTGCATGTTTTTGTGGTTTTCATTTAAATCTCAGGCATACAACTAATATAAATATTAGAATTTTTCATACAACAGGGGCCTATATATTATAACTGCTGGATTTTGTGGGGCCCCCTGGGCAGTGGGGGCCCCTATAATTGTCACCACCTTTCACCCCACTAGCGACGGCCCTGCTAGGCACATGCAACTGAGCAGATGCAATATGTATAATCACAAGCAGTGGTAGAGGAGGCCATGCACATTCAGTGGTTCTCCACAATAAATAAATACATTTTATAAAAACTAAACTTGGATAAAACTAATATATATATATATATATATATATATATATATATATATATATATATATATACACACATACAGTAGTGAGTTGAGATTTTTACATCTTGGTTGAGATTACATTGTGCTCGTCTCCCACAGATGTGGCCTTCGTGTGCTGAGGTGCATTATGGGATCAGCGAGAGGAAGGAGAAAGCTTTTATGACATGACGGTCTGTCTTTTTCTGCAGGACACCTTTCCTGAAGCTTTATTCTGTGGAGATTACTGGATGTACCTTGCGTTGTGTCACTTCGTCCCAGCCTTGAACACATCCTGACAACTACGTCATGAACAAAGATCCAATCTCATAATGAAAAAAAGTCAGATGCTGTCAGATGCTCATGGTCACTCTGAGGTGGTGCGCTCGGTGCCATCAGGGTTGATGTATCCCAGAAGCCTTGGCTGCATTTCCGCAAGCTTCATGTCATCTGAATATGGCCAAGGTAACCTCCTCATTACCCTTGCAGAAAGTTTACAGCTGCATCGTATTCACGCTTAGAAGAACTGATCAGGATTTTCAAAAAGGTTATTTTACAACAGCATCATATATGAAGTGTAACTGTCCATTTTGGTGTAATTTTAGCCCTAAGTCCCCATTCATTTTAGGATCCTTCATGATTTTGATAATCAAGACTCCAAATAAGACATTTTTTTTTAAGCTTTTAAGATTGGAAAGTTTTACCTCCTTTAAATGAAATGTGTGATATTACACCTACCAGGTTTATTTATTCAGGCCTGCAGTGTAACACCTCAACATTTTCCCCAAACAAACATAAAATAAGTGTGCATTACATACACTGAAAAAAAGTGTGGAAAACAATTTATTCATAAATTGCTAGTAAAATTTGACCTGGAAAAGAAGCACATTGAGATTAAGAATCTCTTTTACAAGAGTGTCCTGGCCAAGACGGACAGACACAGCTCGTGTGAGTTTAACAGATAACATCCATCAATACATACACATATACACACACACAAATCAAATTTCAAAATCAATACATAAGTAGTTAAAACATCTACATCCCGATGTTTCTATTTCCAAATCGTTTAAAACGTAATAATTGTAATATACTGTACGTTAATAACAGTAGATTATGCATAATCTCAAGCAACTAACCCTAATCTTAACCCTATAGTAAGTACATTAGTTAATTAAAATTAAATCAGTATTTATTACACTGTAACTGTCAGGTTTGTGTAGGGAGCCGAGGACGAAGACACAGGAACTGCGGTTTAGGTAATTTATTTACAAACTTAACTTCTATGAACATACAGGAACAAGGGAAAAGAAACTCCAGGACTTCAAAACACACAACCATGAAATGACGACGACCAACAAACACTGAGGGAAAACACAGGGCTTAAAAGAACTGGGACTAATGAGATAATTAACAGAACACAGGTGATGGGCATTTCTAATCAAACAGACAGGGAAAAACTAACAGGACTAAACCAAAATCACAAAGACAGGGGGAAACAAGATCACAGAACAGAACTCAAAACATCAAAACGTGACAGTACCCCCCCCCCTCCCCGAAGGCGCGTCCTCGCGCCGTATAACATCCAAAGGGGTGGGAGGGTGGGCATCCTGGACTCCAGGACGGTCCAGGCAGAGCAGGCTGGTCAGGGGACCAGGGCGGAACAGGCTGTGGGTGTGGCCACGATGGAGCAGGCTGTGGGCGTGGCCAGGGCGGAGCAGGCTGTGGGTGTGGCCACGATGGAGCAGGCTGTGATCCTCGGACGTCCAGGGCGGAGCTGTCGGACCCTCGGGCGCCCAGGGCGGTGGTGACCTTTCGGGTGGCCATGGCGGTGAGGACCCTTCGGGTGGCCATGGCGGTGAGGACCCTTCGGGCGGCCATGGCGGAGATGTTTCGTCAGGTGGCCATGGTGGTACTGGGAACCGCGTCGGCGAGCCCTCCACTGTCCCCCTAGCAGGTATACTGCGCCCCTCCAAAATTTTAATGGGGAAATTGACAGGAAAGGGGAGGTCCGACAGCAAAGAGGGTCCTGGACTGGGTAGGACCAGCGGCGAATAAGGCTCTGAGCTGGGCAGGACCAGCGGCGAAGGCTCTGAGCTGGGCAGGACCAGCAGCGAAGAAGGCTCTGAGCTGGGCAGGACCAGTGGCGAAGAAGGCTCTGGCGCAGGATCAGCAAGCTCTAGATCAGCGGGCTCTGGCTCTGGATCAACGGGTGCTGAATCAATGGGCTTTGGATCAACGGGCTCTGGCTCTGGATCAGCGAGCTCTGCATCAACGGGCTTTGGATCAACGGGCTCTGGTGCTGGATCAACGGGCTCTGGCTCTACGGGCCTTGGATCAACGGGCTCTGGCTCTACGGGCCTTGGATCAACGGGCTCTGGCTCTACGGGCCTTGGATCAACGGGCTCTGGCTCAACGGGCTCTGGCTCAACGGGATCAACACATCATGGAACTCGGGACTGGACGGGACCAGTATCCTGGGGAACTCGAGACTGGACGGGACCAACACATCATGGGACTCAGGACTGGACGGGACCAACACATCATTGGACTCAGGACTGGACAGGACCAGCATCTCGGGGAGTTCGGGATTGGACTCATGGGCCAGAACTGATGTGTGTGTAGCCCACACACACAGAATCGCCGCAGACATCACAATCAGCGCTGTGTCTTCTTGAGTGGACTCACATGTAACGTGCTCAATCTCTGGCTGACAGGTGACGGGTTCAGCTTCAGGTGGGCAGACTATGGGTTCTGGTTCTGGCGGATTGACGATGGATTCAGGACATACCGGATTCGGAACTGGTTTGAGTGGAAAATCCTCCACCCCGTAGTCCGACCCACACACCCACAGCGTGTGGTCCACAAACTCCAGGAAAGTCTGATCGAGATTTTCTACCAGAATCAGCTGGGCAAGAGGGTCCCTTAATCCACCCCAGAAACTTTGTCAATTTCTCTTCTTCCCACGTCACGTCATCGTAGAGATCCATGTAAAGCCCCACATACTCTTCCAGTGAGCATTCACCTTGAAAGAGGATAGGTGTGTTAAATGAATTCACCTTTTTCCTCCGGTTACATCTCCTCTGGCTCATTCTTGGTTCTTTTAGGGTTGTTTTTGTTTAAAGGTTGGTCGTTCTGTCAGGTTTGTGTAGGGAGCCGAGGACGAAGACACAGGAACTGCGGTTTAGGTAATTTATTTACAAACTTAACTTCTATGAACATACAGGAACAAGGGAAAAGAAACTCCAGGACTTCAAAACACACAACCATGAAATGACGACAACCAACAAACACTGAGGGAAAACACAGGGCTTAAAAGAACTGGGACTAATGAGATAATTAACAGAACACAGGTGATGGGCATTTCTAATCAAACAGACAGGGAAAAACTAACAGGACTAAACCAAAATCACAAAGACAGGGGGAAACAAGATCACAGAACAGAACTCAAAACATTAACAGTAACAACGTCACCTAAAAATAAAGTGTAGCCATTTTTAGAATTATATTAATGTTATAATTATTGTGCATGCAGTTTTTATGAGCCCATGTTGATTAAAAATTTCAAAATTAATTTGTCACATAGCAGGACTATTAAAATGAACTAGTGAAGGTAAAAATAGTAATCAAATACTATTTCTGAAACATACATGTTCCCTTGATGCTGCAAAAATATCCATGTCAATTTGACATGTAGTCATGTAAAAACAAGTGTTTATACGCAGAGAAAAGGCACACTTAACCAAATGCTGAGGACCACAAACGCCACTGTAGATCTTAAACAGGCCACATGTTTGACACACAGTTTAATTTCTCATGAGGTCAAAGATATAGACAGTACCAGAACAAAGGAATACATTTTTTATTTCTCTTGTTGCCAAATGATTATCGTCAGATCATGATTCTGTACTTTTTGCTGTAGGGAATTGGGATTTAAATCTGTTCTTCATCGACATGACCGACCTCCAGCCAAAAGTGTAAGTGTTTGAGTGAAAACACACGTCTGTAGACTCGGAGTGATGTGTTATCTCTTGCCTTTGAAGCCCAGCTGTAGAGCAGGCCCTGGCAAGCGGAGGTGAGAGAGAGAACGACGTCAACAAGGCCAAAGTGCAGATGTAGACATGGAGGTCAATAAGGCACAACATAAACCCACCAAACTGCACTCATAGACAGCCAGTGCCAAAGACTACCATGAGCTTATTACCCCCATCATGCAGTCGTGTGGCTGAGAGGAAGCATTAACACTCAGCGCCCTCTTTCTCTCACTTGTCTTCCTAATAGTCCTAATGCCAAAGGCTCACGGTGATGTCCAACACATGAAACAGATGGGCAGGTCGTATGCCAGAGAAGGAAAGAAGTTTCTTATGCACACCAAGGCTGTATTTATTAGATCAAAAATACAGCTAAACAGTAATGTTTTGTGAAACTGTTTTCCATTTTAATACATTAAATGTAATTTACTCCAGTGATGGAGGGAAAGCTGAATTTTCAGTCTTCAGTGTCACATGATCCTTCAGAAAACATTATTATTGTCGTTTTTATTATGATTATTATCAATGTTGAATACAGCTGGTTCCGTTTCATACTTATTTTCTATTTTTCTTTTACTAATGTCAAAGATTTCTATTTCAAATAATTGCTGCTCTTTTGAACTATCAAAGAAAAACCAAAAAATCTTGGTTTCAACAAAAATATGAACCAGCTCAACTGTTTTCAACATTTATAATAATAAAAGAACATTATTAATAATTGAGCAACAATAATATTATATCCGTGAGCTGTGGCATGCTGCTGATTACATCAGAATATGATTTTGTCTTGTACCAGTTAAGAAAGCAAAATAAGCAAAACTGTGTTTGACAATTACAGTCTAATGGAAGGCTGTGGGATAAATGTAAGACTATCCCATAGCTTTATTGTAAGTCTTGAAATATATTGAAAATGTGTATTTATCTCTTCAAGAGTTTTGATCTATCACATGCACAACAAACTTCTGTATCCTGTAAAACAGCTTTGTTAAATATAGAGCAAAATATGAGCATAACCGATGTCCATCGCATATGCATATTGATATCTAAAATAATTTTTTTCCCACTATAACATTTTGATATTTCTATCGAATAAAACGTCAACAGTAAAAAAAAAAAAAACTAGCTAGGTTAGCAAATTTCCTTAAAAGTCCATAGATATTGCCGTCAGTTCATACTGCCATTAACACTTTCTCCAACAAGTGGATTGAGATGAGACCCGTTTTCCTGTTTGCTCACGTGACATTCGGCATGAAGCCTATTAAAACAATTTCACGGCCTGTGAAAGAAACAAAAGGTTGCGCATCCATTCTCCGTTTAAATAAAGTATGATGAGATCCCAGAGTTCATCATCTGGATTCTTTCTTATTTCATCAGAGGGGAAAAAATAACAACTCAACAGACAAATGAAAGCAATGAAGAACTCCAGTGAAGGTTATTAAATGTCAATCAAAAACTGGGAGCAGACTGTCAATGGAAACAGCCTTTTCTTTAGATACAGTAAAAAGAGACCCCTCTTAGTGTTCCTATGCCATAGGAAAGAGAAAGCCAAGCGTATTATAGGAAACGTTGATCACTAATTTCAGGCAGCTGTTTGAGCGCTGGTGTTATTTGTCACTCTTGGTCATGATCCCTCACACTAATCGAAAGCACGTTTTAGAATCAATGTTCTGAAATCTCTTTTAGGAGGCCTGTCGGTCTGTCTTCTTTCCATGTAGATGGATAGAAGTATATTTAGGTCTTGATTATATTCTTGACACAAACTTTTAACATCCATCATTGTAGAAATTGTCATTAAGTTCCTTTGCAAGTGTCTGACCAGCTGATTTGATCAAGTTTGCCAGCCATGTTAGTCAAATAGCTAAGGCATACTTGAGTAAATAATTAATTTACTTAATTCTATCAGCTTCAGATTCTAATCCAACAACTCTACTTAAACAACATACAGTAAAGGCCAAAAGTGATGTCCAGAGGTGGTTTTTTTTACCCTACATGTTTGATTAAACTATTAAAATATGAGGAAAATATTTTATATATTTTTTTATAAATATTTAAACCTGAGGTCTGTAACATTTTTTGTGTTCAAAAATTTTTTTTTAATTATTTTATGAGCGAGTACATCATAAATCCATTTTTGTCTTATCCTGAATCGCAACGGTACACCTATAATAAGTGTTTATATTGGGACTAGTTTAGACTGGTTCGGGTCATACCGCTGCGGAGTAGCCCAGAACCTGCGTGACTCGTCATAGACATAAAAAGAGAGAAGTGGCTCCGGCTACAATGTTCTTCCGCAAGACACATGCAGTTCTGTTTATTAACTGCTAGAGTGCCAAAAGTTATGAGCTGCAGCTTTAAAATTTGAAGGGAAAAACAAAACATTAAACTTGTTTAAGGTGTATATCTGACTAAATTATTTGGCAAAAAAGAGGCAAAAGCTACAGGTTTATTTTACTATGCAAAAAAAAAAAAAAAAAAAGCATAAACAAACAAAAAGCTCACAAGAAAAAGTTTGTGGAGTGGGTGGGTGCTGTTGAACATCGCGGAGGACATCACCAGCCCCACTCCAGCCCCAGAGCCCAGCTAGCATCACCCCGCTGTACGGACACGACACCAGAGCCCACCGCAGATGGAAAGCTCCAGCCTGTCACGATGCATGAGCCAGCGGCAGTAAAGAGGGCTGAAACAACCATCGCTCTACAGCCCGAGTGAAATGTCTGATCAGATGCGTGAGCTGGCAAGATCATGTGCAACTGTGGGAGTATTAGCGTAGTACGAAGAGGATGATTACCTTAATCTCCCATCCCATCCAGCTCGAAGTCTCCAGTGTCTCCAGGGTTCCCACCCAGCATCCCTCTCCCACCTCCTCTTCCATTAACAGCCAGTTGCTCAGCCCCACCTCCGCTTGTTCCCTTTAGCCCCTCAGCTTCTCTTCTGATTCCACACTACAGTGTGGAATTGCCTCTGGTCTTCCGGTGTCTAGCTCCGGGTAGTAAAGAGGATCCCCTGGCTCTGCCTCGAGCTGCGGATCCCTTCACTCCACCTCGGCTCGTCGACTTTGCTCCACCTTGGCTCCTCCCTCCCTCAGCTCCACCAGAGACCTTCGTCCTTACAGCTCCACCGGTCTCTCTTGTCCCTCCGGCTCCACAATGGTCAGACGTTACCCTGCCTGCGTCACAGACTTATGGGCGTTCAGCCACGCTTCGTCCCTCCACCTCTTCGGCTCCATCAGGCTCCGCCTTCCCTCCGGTTCTGCCTTGGTCCTCAATCCCACTGGATCCGCCTCAGTCCGCTGGCACCCTGGCTCCACCTCGTCACTGCGGCTCCGTTTTCGCCTTGGACTCCACCACCATTGGTTACATCTCCGTCAGTCATCCCACTGGAGTCGACAACCAAATCACCACCATGGCTCCTCCCTCCATAGACTCCACCGTGGGCATTCTTCCTGGTTGTGGTCTGGGTCCCTGCCTGGCTTCTCCTGCTCCTAGCTCCTCCCTCCGTTGGTTTCTCCCGACACAGTATCCTCTTCTTTCCTCCCCATCGCCAGCCCCTCGTCCTCCTCCAGAGCACTCACACTCCCTCCTCAGGCGAACTGTTACAGCATGAGGATGCACCTTCCCAGGGGGATTTTCTGTGTGGATTTAATAAAGACTGTTTTTATTTTCTACTCCTTCATTGTGCTCTTCTCTACAACCCACTTAATATGCCACATTTTATTTGTACCATTCTGAGATAGAATCTCTCACTGAGTCTAGATTTTGGTCACATATTTCTTCAAGAGTTATAGAATGGCAAATACACAGTACAACAGCCCTCATATTTTATAATGCCTGCTGGGTCATATGGTACTGTTTGTTCTCATTGGGGGTGTTTTAATACAGTCTCTTTAGGAAGCCCTTTGAAGCCAGTATATAAATTGATTCCGTCAAGGGCCTTGAATTATTGCACAGTTCTGGTTCTAATAGCAGAAATAATCATGCTACCTCCTTTATGACAACCAGTCTCAGCTTGTAACACAAATTTGAGAATGAGGCACTGGAGAGGCACGTGAAGAGGTTTAGCCTGATGTGTGGCCTGGTCATACTTTGACCTTCACAGAGACACTAAGTAAAGCTTCTGCAGACTGAACACCAGGAAATGAAGTTATATTGTCGTCTGGCATTACAGTTCATGCTGCTAGAGTTAACCGTGTCTGAGTCATGGACAAAAGCTTTCTGTCTTGCCTTATATGTGTGCAGACAACCAATGAATCCACATAATCCAAGATTTATGTCATTCTGCAGAAAGCACTGAATCCTTGAGAGGAAATAAGCTTTTTGATAAGAAAATGGTATAACTCAGACACACATATGGTAAGAGTATATGTGGTGCTCTGCTTTGGCTCTAATCAGGGAACATGGAAAAATAAGATTGTGAATGTTGGAAAATGTTCTGAAACCTCTTGAATCCATGGTTATATCATACTGACAAAGGTTTATAATGTCAAAACAAGGATCTGTTCAAGACGGTGGTCTCTGAAAGGAGCTTTGATGTGATTTTGAGGTCTTTGGCATGGTGGAAATGGGGCTAGAGGCCCTAAAAGGCATTGTTTTGTCAGTGGTGGAAGAAGTACACAAATTAAGTACTTGAGTAAAAGTACAGATAGCCTATAAAATATTACTTCTGATGTCCACATTCAAGCATTTTAATGGGCTTAAACAGCTCACCCTTTTCCAGCAGATTTACTTCAATATCAAAATTTGGCATCAGTAACTTACTTTTTGCATCAGTAACTTACTCAGTCATGCGCACGTTTAAGCTCTGACGACATTCTGGTTCTCAGAAATATACTTAAAATTACACTTAAGTATAATTGACTTATATTGACAGAAAAGTCTAAGTATATTTGGCCTATACGCCCACTTTATACTTAATCTTTTGATTGAGATAGAATACTTAATTATACTTTTAATTATAAGTAAACTTGGTTCTTTTGATTGAGTAGCCTATTAAAAACTTTTTAACATAGTTTTACATACTGTCTTACATTGTTTGAAAATATTGATTTATAAATAAAACAGATATGTTCCTAAATTGTTCCAAATTATGTAAAAAACACTGGTAGTGTACATGGGAATTTACTTAAAATCTATTTTCATCATTTGTGACACAACGATTCTGGGGAATGGTGGCGGGGAAAGAGTTAAACTACAGTTGAAGGTATATTTCAAGCATAATGAATACCTAAGTAGGAACATAGTAGAATACTTAAAGTGCAAAAATAATATATAAATCAGTGTTTTTGTAATCGCTGTGACTTTTATAAAATAGTTCTCTGTTCTCAGACACCAATGATAACAAGAACTCAACATCCATTCTCTTCTCTCTTTTTCTTTTCTTCGATGTTTACACTGGATTTTAAATCAGCTTTCTGTGCTATAGCGCCACCAATCTTGCCCTAAAGCTCAAATCTTATTGGACGGCCCGTTTCATTGAGAGGCGACGAGGGGGAAAGATAGACAAATTGGTCGGAAAAAAATCTATTGTTTCGATTCAAGAGAGTCATTGCGTCGTACATCGCGTCGCTTAACAACACTCAGTGTGAAAAGCCCTTAAAGTATGTTGTTAAGGAAATATAATTTTGCCAAAGAAGCGCTTTTACTTGAAATGAAGGTTGATTTAAAATCCAAGTCTTCAAAGACGGAAAGTACCATTTCAATCCATGAAAAAGGTCACCCAGTGTACGTTTGAGCTGTTTGCATAAAGAAAAATTGCACCTTTTATGCATTTCATCACTGTTTCCCAGATCCATCGTATTTGGGAGTGTGATTTTGACACTAGACACAAGACACTATGACACGCTGACTCAGCAGGGGCTTGTTAGTGTGGCTTCCCAAATGAGCATTCAGACAGATTTATTCTTTTTTGTTGTTGTTGTTGCTGGTGGAAGAGGAACTCAAAGTGATTGTAATGGGTTTTTGAGTTTAAACATGCAACACAGCTGGTCTGTGCCATTAGCAACAACATTAGAAACATAAGACGCATATTTATGGAGTAAACAATAACCAAACCATAATCGCTGGTGCTGGAATGACGACACAAGCTCGTTAGACTCATCTGTTATAATGTTGTGATGGAATTGGTCCAGCATGCAGCAGTTATGAGTTATATGATGGTCCAGTTATTATTACACTGCTGGTTCTAACATAAATTAGCCTGAAACCCTCTATGTTTGGAATAATTACATGTTTTTAATGTTGTTGAAAGTCTTTCATGCTCACCAACGCCACATTTATTTGTTAAATACAGTAATATTGTGAAATATTATAACAATTTAAAACAACTGTTTTCTATTTGAATATATTTTAAATTGTAATTTATTCCTGTGATGGAAAAAGCTGAGTTTAGTGCTCACGAAACATTTCTTATTATCATCAGTGTTGAAATGATCAGTTGTGCTATATCTTTGAGGAAACCTTGATGCACTACCATTCAAATTATTATTTATTTTTTTTAAAGAGAGAAGAAATTAATACTTTCTATCAGCAAAGACACATGAAATTGATCAAAAATTACAGTAAAGGCATTTATAATGTTACAAAAGATTTATATTTCAAATAAATGCTGTTCATTTTGATCCATCAAATATACATTATATAGAATTTATTTGAAATAGAAATCTTTTAAAAAAGATTTCAGTAGGTTCAAATGATCATCTGAATGTTGCAGCTGAAATCAGTAGAACATCTTGAGCTGTCTCAAGTACAACAATTGCCTCAGATATTATTGCCAAATATGTCTGTTGTCAACATAGAGCAATTAATAATGCAACACAGATGCTTTTTAGGTTCTCTGCGTAAACTGCACCACACAAGCAGCTGTTGTTATGTTTAGTTTCACTGTCTTTTTGTTCATGTGTTTGTTTCTTGTTTCCTTTCAGTTTAGTCTTGATTATCCCCTTGTTAGTTGCCTTGGTTAATGATTAGTTACACCTGTGTCCTCTCGTATATATACTCCGTTTCTCGTCTTGTCCTGTTCGTGTCTATGTAGTGTGTGGTGTATTTATTCTCCTGTGTTCCTGAGTTTTGTATCTCTGGCAATCTCCTGTGTTCCTGAGTGATATGTTAAAGACTTTTAGTATTTTTCTGAGTTGTGTGTGTTGCTTACCACTCAGCGTGACAGAAGAACTGACCTAGACAAAGATAAGAAAAAGGAGTCGGATTCTACCACGAGGTGCGCTGGGATGATGATACCCTCAAATACATGTTCTGGAGCGGACAGATTCTGCTATTGAAGGAGGATCACCGTCCCATCATCGGATTCATCGATTACACCCTGTGGTGTGCGGATCCTCCTTCCATCCCTGCCTTCCCTGGAGGCAAAGCCATCCACAGCGTCCCGGAGCCAGAGCCGGTCGATCCATCCATCCCGAGGTCGGACCATACCACCAGGTCCCAGGAGTCAGTGCCATCAGAGCAGTCCACCCTAGAGCCACAACGGGAGCACTGGCTCATTGACTTGGGGACTATGGGGCCAGTCCCCACTCAAGGGCCTCTGTCTTCAGCTCAGGCCTCAAGGCCCACGACTCCATCTTGGCCCGTCAGCTCCGCCTTGGCTTTGCGCTCCCTCGGCTCCACAGCGGTCTGTCATCCCTCAGGCTCCACCGGGCTCCCCCGATCCTCTGGTTCTGCCTCTGTCCATCGTCATCCAGGTTCTGCCACAGATTTCCTGCGCCTAAGCCCTCCAAACCTTCTGCTCCACCATGCTCCTCCTTCCCTCTGGCTCCTCCTATGTTCTCTCTCTCCTTTTGGTGTCACCTCAGTCTTCCAGGCCCCCCGTCTCCACCTTGGTCCCACGAGCCAGCGGCTTTGCCGTGACCTTACAGTCTTGCGGTGTCACCATGGACCATCGTCTTGGCCAGGTCTCCAACTCTCCTGGCGTTGCCTCAGTTGGTCCCCAGATGCCACCTGGACATCCCATCAAGGCTCCACACTGACTGCTCCCTCCGTCGGCTCCGCTGTGGTGTCGTCACTGGCTGGCTTCTCCAGTTCCCTGCCCATCAACAGCTCTCCATCCACCTCCTACCCCCTCCCTCCGCTGTTGGACTATTTTCTATGGTGCGAGGACGTGCCTTCGGGGGTTTTCATTCTTTTCTTTTTTGTTGTCACTCAGCATGACTGCTATCACAGAGCACTCAAATTGAGTTTGGACAATGTGATACTTTAAAATCATAAGAATATACAGCACATCCGATACTGGGTAAAACAGTCCATTTTAGTTCATATTTTCCAGAATACATGTTGTTGTTTCTTCTGAAACCTGAAAACTGCTGTGACTTATATTCCAAAGTGACTTATTTAATGCAATGTTTCAGTTTTGTTTTAAATAAATGTGTCACTATAATTTGTTTATACTTATACCCACAAATATATTCCTGTTTTAAAATGTTTGATTTGTTGTGGTGTGAGGGGAACTAAAAAACATGGTCATTATGTTTAAAATGTTTCATTTTATTTACCAGAAATCTCTCTCTCTCTCTCTCTCTCTCTCTCTCTCTCTCTCTCTCTCTCTCTCTCTCTCTCTCTCTCTCTCTCTCTCTCTCTCTTCTCTCTCTCTCTCTCTCTCTCTCTCTCTCTCTCTCTCTCTCTCTCTCTCTCTCTCTCTCTCTCTCTCTCTCTCTTTCTCTCTTTCTCTCTTTCTCTCTTTCTCTCTTTCTCTCTCTCTCTCTCAGCAATTTTGACTGTATGATTTAATTTCCCCAAAAAAAAGAAGAAATGTGGTTGATTGAAATTTTATCTATACTTTGCAAAATTAAGTGAATTTTTACATTTATAATCAACATTTCACTCACATCATCTGCCATCTTGGATGATTTTTTCCTTCCTACTTTTTGGAAAAGGTTTTGTGTCAGAAGTGTACATGAGACGCCTTCAACCTGGAAATTTGGAACAGATCTTAAGGCTCAAAACTATGTGAACAAAAATGCTTCTAGACTCGATAGATAAATAGTAATTTAACAAAATTTATGACAGACCACCTTCAAACAAACCTCCATCTGCTCATGCATGGATCAGCATCTTTCTCCTCACACGTGCTCTGGCATCTGAAGTCCTGTCTGATCTGGTGCTCTTGGGATCACGCACATGTGCAGAAATGCAGGAGTCCAGGAGCCTCAGGGTTTCCCTACGCAAACAGCTGCAAGCCCTCAATGCTGTCTTCCTCCTGGAAGAATGACATTCCTGGAATGATTAACCTAAATATTTTACTCTCAAATTGAGACCTAGACTTGCACAAGGAGAGCGAGAGAAGTGTGAGGACGGGTTATTGGCTAGAGCGGCTCTCTTCAGTAAATAGCAGTGTAAGATCAGAGGCCGTAAAGCTCTTAATTAGCAGCATGTTCAAGCCACATCTGGGCAGCCAGGCCATGTGCTGACTGATGCGTAACGTGAAACCTTAATGATGGGAAAAGACCGGCCAGTTAAACGCTGCACTGAGCAGCCCTGGAGAAAAATAAAAACACACAAGCACCCACAAGCAATTAAATATCTTGACTCTTTGGCTCTGTGCATTAGCAGTAGCGTTTTAATTGTACATTACCACTGTTTAAATGTGAAATGTTAAAATCTGTCACAACCATGAGGCTTCTTTAGTGCTTTTAGGCTGTGAGAAATCAAAATGATGCAAATTAAAATGAGTAATTTGCCCAATTACAGAGCAGTAGAAGCGTAATTCCTGCTTTCTAATTTAGATATATAAACATACAGTCTGTAAGCTGAGATATTTATCATAGATGTTTTGCTTTTTAAAGAGTTAGTGTTCTAGTCGGCGAGAATGACTGCTGGGGTTCAGACACAATTCTCAAAATAGCACAGTTACTATTACTGTAAAACCATCATAGCATTTATGTGACCTTCAAACAAATCTTCCAATTATTTGTATTATTATTATTTTGAAATTATTATTATTATTATGAATTTTGCATAAAAAATGCTGGATGGAAATGCCAAGATGTGCATCAATTCTAAAAATGCGCATTAAAAACCTACGTGTTCAACTGAGGTGGATACATTTTTTATCCGATAAGAAGACATGCGCATAAACTACAATGGATTTACCGAATAAATCCCTCGAAAACTGTGATTGGATTACCGGAACAACCAGTGGACCGATTTCATTGCACAGCATCTCAAATGTTTAGTTGATCACTCTGAAATGCCTGAGCCAAAGTCTGTCATCAGAATAATTTGGTATAAGCGTCTCACACGATTGCGTTCCCAAACACCATGCCAAAGCAAGATAATGTGTTTATTGCGTTTCGTCTGCATGCTCTGAGGCACAAGTCATTTATGATGTAGGAAAAATTAGCCATATTGGCTTCCCTGATTGCAGCAACTTCATGCAACAGTGCAAATGTTTTATGCAATATTCCCATTTCATTTTGCACATAACTTTGATTGGAAATATAGCTAAGTCTATGGGGTTTTACACCTGTTATATCCACTGCCTGGCAAGAAATCAAAAATTTCATAATTTCATAAAATAATGGCACAGCTCTTTTTAACAACACACATTATTTGAGAAATATTTCAAGTCTAGAGCACAAACACACGTGGGACGTCCTTCTTGCCACTGGTGGTAACATTTTTAAATGAAAGATAGTTTTTTTGTGTGCAGAGTAAAACTATTTTATTGATGATGGATGTGATTTTTTTGTACAGTGTTTATGTGTGAATGTTGAAACTCACTGAAACAAAATTTCCCCACAGGAATAATAAAGTCACTACTACACTACTCTGTCCGTCACTGAAGGGTTGTGTGTTTGACTGCCAATGCTGAACTCTCTACTGGAAGAATTGTTTCTTTCTTTGTCCTTTCAACCTAAAATTTTCCCAAAAGCCACACAGAGCTCTAAATATGTGTCTCCGCTGTTCTAATTAGAGACTGTCTCTCCTCGTTGGGCACAGAGTTCAGGCTAAATATGAAAACGAAACATGAAATTTGGTGAGAGAAGAAGCAAACAATATACAAAGCAAAAACAGGACAGTATCCTTTGTCTGGTTAACGTTCCTCACTTTAATGCTTTTTGACTTTTTGAAGAAGTGAGTAAATTGTAGACTATGTATTTGTGTTTTTTGTTCATTGTGGAAATATAGTTAGATGTTATATTTTTTAAAGAGTTAAAGTCTTTAACAGCTGAATCAAGTAAAAAAAAAAAAATCAATCAACTTGTCCTAAAAGAAACATTAAATACCTCCAAACCATGAATCAACAGAACTGGGTTACTATCAAGTGCTCGGCTTTAATACAGTACTATTTCTGTCTCTGGTTGTAATCTGTGGTTCAAAATAATCTTTATTTGAACACTTTTTCTTTAGATTTACAAAGTCTAACGGTTAACTTCTTTCTTTATTAAGCCACAGCATGAGGGTATGCATTTCATTCCTGTTATACCTATCATATACAGGTATTAGATCAAATATCGAACTTGCAATTTTAAAGATCCAAATCACATCAGCTTTTTCTTTTATCCCAACATCACAATTAAGTGAAAACAGAGATGAATGATAAATCATTTCACTGCTTTGATTTGAGTCCGCGTTCATCGTCATTGGATCGGTTGTTGCATCAACTTCTACAATGAACAACTGACACTTCATGTGTTTTTCCCCCCACTTTTTTCATTCTATAATTCGAATGTTTCACATAAAATATGTTTTCTTGGAAATATTTTAATTAGTTTTAATTGGTAATTAATTACCCTTACGGAAAATAAGTATACTTCAAGTTCATTTTATTAAGTACACTTTAATATGGTTCAAGTATATTTTTTAAGCATACTGTGGCGAGCAGGACGAGGCCGAGGGCCGTGAGAGAGCGGCATGAGGCCGGTGGCGTGATTACTCTGATGAGCGACACCTGCGAGACGCACCGGTCTCGAATCTCTCACGGAGGAGCGGGAGCGAGAGAGGTCAGGCCTGATTTTATGTTGTGTTTTGTTTCTGTTTTGTGTGGCCAGCAGTCGTCCGTGAGGGGCTGCTGGCCTTTACTTTCATTTGGTATTTGGTTTATTTTTATCATTAAAATGTTGAATGTTCGCCGGTTCCCGCCTCCTTCTTCCCATAACTGTTGAACCTCGTTACATTGGTGCCGAAACCCGGGAAGAAGGAGGAACGCGCTGTCAAAGAGCCCTCGCCGCTGTGGGGAATCCGCGGTGCCATCGAGCATGGTGAGCAGAGTCCGTCGCCATGGACGCTCGAGGCGGTGCGCTGGAGTGAGTTGCCGCGGGGACGGTCGAGCTCGCTGCTGGCCGCCTGGGTGCTGGAGGGACGGCTGCCGTCCGTGAGGGAGAGGAGGAGTCGCCGCCGTTCGCCGTGGGCCGGAGCCTGCTGTCGTCCGCCATGATGGGGAGGAGCAGGGAACGGGGGATTCCTGCCGTCTGCCCGTATCCGGAGGAGCCGTCGCCGTCCAACAGGCGGCGGAGGAGTCTCGTGCCGTCCACCGAGGGCTATCCAGCGCCACCGCCAGGCACCGCGGAGAAGATCGCCCAGCTGGTGTAGGGCCAGATGGCAGCGCGTTGTGGGAACCGGACTAATAATTATTATTATTTTTTTAAATTTTTTTCCTCTCTCCCCTCTCTCGTCTCTGTCGCTCCTCATGCTTCCGTCTCCTTTTCTCTCGCCTCGTCTGTCCATACCCCCAGGTACCGCAGCCGCCGTGTTCGGTCTCCCCGGAGGAGGGGGAGGGGGGGGGGAGTAGAGCGCAGTCTCGTGGGTACCCCCCGGCCTGCGAGGGGCGATGGGGGTATGTGGCGAGCAGGACGAGGCCGAGGGCCGTGAGAGAGCGGCATGAGGCCGGTGGCGTGATTACTCTGATGAGCGACACCTGCGAGACGCACCGGTCTCGAATCTCTCACGGAGGAGCGGAAGCATAAAGGAGGAGCGACAACAGTGAAGAGCGAGAGAGGACAGGCCTGATTTTATGTTGTGTTTTGTTTCTGTTTTGTGTGGCCAGCAGTCGTCCGTGAGGGGCTGCTGGCCTTTACTTTCATTTGGTATTTGGTTTATTTTTATCATTAAAATGTTGAATGTTCGCCGGTTCCCGCCTCCTTCTTCCCATAACTGTTGAACCTCGTTACACATACTTTATGTAGTAAGTATACAAATATCAATATACTAGAAGTATACTTGTAAGTATAAATGCTAAATCCCGCTGCTATGTACAAGATAATATAAAAGCAGTTTGTAAAAACATTTTAAGCAGTTCGTCTTGCAGTTTTCTGCCATCAAGTAATACATTTATTTGTATTGCACTTTTCACAGTAGGTACACACAGCTTTAAAGAAAAAGACAGACATAAATTGTATTCTATAGCTGATATTTCAAATCTCAAGTTGTTGAATGTTGTTGAAAGCAAAATATAATTCAATTTGACACATCAAGGCTTTTTTAATTTATGGCTGTAATTCAATTATTACATCACAGAACAATATTCACTGGTGTTTGTCTTTTTCTTCCACTATCCAGGTAAATCAGTCTTCAGGAATTACTGTTAGCAGCTTGCAACCACACAGCAACGTGCTGAAAATGACTTGTCCTTAGAAAAGAATTTCATATCAGGTAACCACAAGCAGACTTAATCCCAATGCCAACATTAAGCCAAGATTTCATGGCTTGATTTTTGCTTCTAATGAAAACATCATCTTAAAAACACCATGAAATCCAGCATCACTGGCAAAGGCTCAAAACAGACCGTGCCTTCCTAAAAGATCTCTCAAAAACAGGTTGCTGCTGATATAGGTAAATTCGTTTTTGTTCAGTACCTATTATGTACTGCAATATTAAATATATAATTCTTCAATGTGCATATTATGTAATGTACTGTGCGTTGTAACTTTAAATCAGGAACGGGCAACTCAGTCCCTTTTTAGGTCTCCTTTTGAGGCGGAGAGTTTCCGTCTAATCGAGCACACCTGAACATCTGAACCAAAGTCTTCAGGTTTACTTGTAGACAGTTATAGGCAGGTTTGAGGTTGGAGCTAAATCTGCAGAACATAAGCTGACCTGACTGTCCATTAAACAACTTAATTTGAATTGTGTTTTTTGTTGGACTGGAGAACATCTGACCATGGGATGTCAAGACTTCTTCCTCTGGTTGTTGAGATAAAGCTACACCACATCAGTGATCACATCTTCTGTTCATCAGTTAGGGTACAACTGAACAAACTCTTTAGAAGAAGAAGAACATGATAGAACATGAATATGATAGATACATGCACAGGGAGGAGCAATCATTATTTTCCAACGCAATATCAAATCTGTTTTCTGTATCATAGTTGACTGGATGGGATTCTGTGGCACTCATTTGTGTAGTTTCAGCAGCGGTGAATGGATTTATTTTATTTATGCTATTTTATCAACTTTATGCTGTATCCTCCAATAAAGTGTTGTGTAACAAACTATGGTGAATGTGGTGTGAAAGTGGTTTTGTACAGTGAAAAACAAAATTTTACTATGGCTCTTACGAGTTTATTTCATAATAAACTCAACAACAACAAAAATCACAGTACATCGACTCCTGCACTAAAAATGAACGCATGCACATTACTGATGTCACAAGAAGAGGGGGTGAAGATTACATTTTGGCACTGTTTTTCTTCTTCTTTTCTAAATGCTGCATTATCCTTGTGTAATAGTATTAGTGGTGAAAATATATAAATTGATTTTTGTTTCCTTACAACACTGGAAATTTAATAATGGCTAGTTGTTAAGCCGGGTTCATCCATTATATTTATTGGTGCTGTTCATCCAAAAAAAAAAAAGCAAAGAAATAATAATAATTATTATATTACAACATTTCTTTTAAATATTTTTAGATATAATCAGATGGTCTCACAATATCCATCAAAACCTAATACAAGCATGATGCTAGAAAAGAAAAGTAAAAAAATAATAATAATAATAATCTGATATTTAAATGTGATTTAACAAAGTTTGTTGTCCATGATGAGGAGAATTAGATTGTACTGCCCTTCCACACCGTGCTTCTCACATTTACAGTGTATGAAATGTATCATTTTAATCACTTCTGTATTCCATTCTCCACCATTGGAACTATTGGAATTAAAATAAATGTAACAAAAGCATAATGAATCCACACAATTTTGTAATCAAATTCCAATATATAATGATATTTCAAACTGTTTACTATTTGTATATAAACTATTTTTGCACTCTGTTTGTCAGTCAAAAGGGCCATTTCCACAGCATCTGGATGTTGCTGTTTTTTTTATTCTTTTTTTATTATGTTTTTAAATTAATATTTAAATCACAAATTCAAGTAGGCCTAAATATTTTTACTCTCCCATCCCCCACCCGAGAGGTAAACATTGCACTGCCTGTGCAAGAATGGGTTTTAGGCCTATACACGATTATATCTACGTTATACGTTTTAAAAAATCACACGATTGTTTCGGTACTCTTTAAACTGATGCTTTGATTGATTCGTGACAATTCTGGCGTTTTGCGGACGGGCATCGTGGAGGCCATCTTTTCAGGCCCTGTCTAGGTTTTGTCTCACAATTCTGACTTTTATTTCTCGCAGTTGTTTACATCTCTCAATTTTATTTATTTATTTTCTCAGAATTGCGGTTTATATCTCGCATTCGACTTTTCTTTGAATTGCGTGATATAGGCTAAAATCTCAATTGCGAGTTATTAAGTCCAGTTCTGAGGAAAAAAGACACACAATTATCTCACAATTCTGACTATAGCTATAGCACGCAATTGCGAGTTTTTATAGGCTAACACAGTTCTGAGGGAAAAAGTCTGAATTGTGAAATACAGTCGCAATTGCCTTTTTAATTTTTTTATTCTGTGGCGGAAACAAGCTTCCATAGAAATCTGTATATTATCAAGTTAAAAAAATAAATTAAAATTTATATATGAAGAAAACTATGAAGAAATATGAAGAAAAACAGCAGTTAACTTCAAGCTGGCAAGCTCAAATAATCAATTGTAATTCTCAATGACTAGTTTAACTGTTTATTCAATCCTGTTCCTGCCAGTGTGTAAATAATCAGGTTGGAATGAATTGTGAGCTTGATCAGAGCAGATTTTATGAGATTTCTGCTTTACCCTTTTCTAGAAAAAATGTCCTTAAATTACAACAAGGAGTTTTTATTTATTTATTTCAAAGGTTGTTATGAAACAGGAATAAGCTATACAAATATTAAGCAAGTGTATTCTGTATTCTAATAAAGTTTAATGATTTCCCCATTTTCTAGTGAATATACAACTGCCAGTCAGCCCTCAAGATGTCTGAGTGCTTCTATTTTCCATGATTCACATTCAGTTCAAAAGCAAAGATGATCACTGATGGAGTCCATTAATACAGTGTTTTAAGCCATGCACCACGGGCAGTCTTGGCATTAGCTTACAGCGCTGCACTGGATATTGCAAGAAAATTGCTTCCACATGTATCAATATCATTACTTTTTAGTTTATACTGAGGTGACATCAGACGCTCTCGTCAAAGTCATACACGTTTTCCATGCACACAAGAACAGGTCCCGATCTGACCGAGAGTGAGGTAGCTCCCCTTCACACTGGCTGTCCGGGCTTGTTCTGCTTCCAGTTCCAGCACTGATAGAAGCGCTCACTGTGTGAATGTATGTGTGTTTTTGTTCCAATCCCCAGAAAGAAGAATGATTTCCCTCATCGTATGTTTCCCTGACTGACCTCAGATGACTCATGCGCTCTCCAAACTCAAATTCCACAGCTTTGGATCCTTCGGCACCTTTCACTGCCATTGTACTCAGTAGAACTTCACTGCAAAAAAGTGAGATGCAACTGGGTCATTCTACAAAACAGTTGTCATTTGTGTGTGGAACACAAAAGGGGAATTTTTTAAGAATATTCATGCAGATCTTTTCCATAAAACAGCAAATGTATAATTGAGCTCTGTAAATAGGTTAAAAAAAAACAAAAAAACATATAATATCATATAATATATATATACATATTACATGATAGTCTACATTGTTATTATTTTAATCAAACTGGAAAAGGGACCGTTTCATGACATGAAACATGGAAAGATGATGGAAAAGTACTACAGCAAGTCTGGACATGCTGGTTAAATTAGCCTTTCTGTGGGAGGAACCTGTTAGAATCACAGATTCAACAATAATGACAAGGGGATTGACTAGTTAAGACAAAAAGAAGTCAAAACAAAGAGCTTAAAAAGTACAAAAGGTATGTCCTGTAGGCTATATATGCTTGGTTGTAATTCTACACTAGGAATGTAATGATAGTATTTTCAGCAACCGCACTTGCTGCCACATAGACACTCATGAACTGTGAGGGATCATCTGTGTTTGTGTTATGTCTGTTTGGGTGGGTTTTGCACATTTAGTTCTGTTTCCTGTGTTTCTGTTAGTTACTATGGTTTCTCATTGTTTGATTATTGTTTGCACTGAATGTTCATTTTGTTGATTGGTTTGTCTTTGTATTAAAGCTCTATAGGTTTCTCTCTGTTCATTGTCAGTTCTCATTATGTGTATAGCGGTTGTTTTGTTGCATAGTATTCTTAGTGTTTTGAGTTCTGTTTAATAAATACAGTACTGCTGATTCTCATCTTTATTTCAACCGGTACATGACAGAACAAGTGACTGAATAACAATGGATCTAGCAGCAGTCCGTATCCTCCTGTTTTCAACACCGATAATAATCAGAAATGTTTCTTGAGCAGCAAATCATCATATTAGAATGATTCCTGAAGGATCATGTGACACTGAAGACTGGAGTAACGATGCTGAAAATTCAGCTTTGATCACAGGAATAAATTACGTTTTAAAATATATACACATAGAAAAAAGTTATGTATTTTGCAATGTATTTTGAATGGTGACGTAGTAATACAAGGTGTAATGGATCTAATATCGGTCTGAATCACAGCTCTAATGATATTCAGAATAACAGTATGTGTGATAATGCAGTATGTGTACTGTATATTGGGGATATATACGTGCATTTTATATCAACACTCATGTCTGACACATGAAGAGCTGAAATTCCCCAGCATCATTATTGTGGAGTATAAAGCTTTCTGGTCAATGGAAGTCACGCATGCGGCTCACAGTTTGCTATTAGTCTTAAGTGTGGAGCGTTCATTGAAATGATCCTTAAATTAGAGGTGAAAATGATTTTGTTGCCATACACAGTTAGAAGCACTTGCGTCACACGAGACAGAGCTGTCCTTCTGTCTCCAACAGCGTGGCATTCGTGTATAAACAAACACTCTGTCCAACTGTCAGCCAAATGACCTGCACTGCCCAGTGTTTCTGCTCTGTCCCTAGCAACCGTTCGTTAGCATCCGAGTCCCACGAGTCTGCTGGAGGAGAACAGAGTCCGTCTGGGCATGTCAGGCTCAATTAAACTTATCTTCCTGTTTTCAGGGGTACAAATGATCCTTTTTTCTGTCTAACATGGGAATTCACATTGGTGAGCCAAAGTCTGGCTACTTCCTCATCTTTATCTGTACTTACGCTGCCTTCATGTGCTATCGGAATTATGGTAAATACGAGTTTCCTAGTTCAAAACTGGTCACAAAAGCCCTCAAGTCGTATTTACCACTGGGAAGCTCAGGGAATTTTGATACCAAAGGTCCCGATTTGGGCGGGCCACAAAATGTAAAGATGGCAGAGGAGAGAATGATTGATGGCATTCTTTATTATTTTTTTCACAACCGCTACATCACCTTGTCTTCTTGTTAAAGTAGAGCATATTTACAAATATGAATAATCTTTTGAAGTGGATTGTATGTTTTATACACCGTGAAAATAGCCCTTTCTTTGACCAAAAATCTAGAATTGTCAGCAAGCTATCTATAGATAGTGTGGTGAATGTTTATATGGTTGTCAACAAATGGTATGCAAATTATTATTTTTTTTTGGCTTAAATAAGATTTTCCCAATAAATAAGCAAGTATAAACCTGGTTCCTGTTCTTTCCGACAACAAAGCACTTGAATGCGACGAGCTCGTAATCACGACTTCAGAAGTGGGAAGTGGGAAATTTCCGATTGCACGTGAAGACAGCATTAGTCATAATGAATTTGACCCCATTTGCTTTCTAGTATGAATTTGTTTTAATAATTGACTCAACTGACCTTTCAATTTGTCAGTGTGAATTTGAAAACAATGTAGACAAATTAAAACTACAAAGTTGTAGATTACATTCATAGAAACAATATATTTTAAGTTTATTGCAAAATTTGCACATACACAGTCTCTACCTCCTCTTTACCTGCGTCAGTAACATCCTGCACCTCGCCATAAGAATCGGTCTCTTTGTCTATGTCAGGCAATATTAAAATTCCAAATTCAAACAGCCGATCTATCACTTTGGCTTTAATCAGGTTTTTTTTTAAGTGATTGCTTTGGAATATGAATATGGAAGTGGGTAGCTATTGTCAACAACTTGTCTTTCCTTTTATTATCAAGGAAACTTTGCAAATTAAACACCATGAGCAAGCTTAGTATTATCAAAACTTGCACTAACATGCTTCATAGTGAAGGGGGTGGATTGGAATCCACTGCTGCTTCAGTGTATATGTAATGAGTGATTATAATCAAGGTATTAATCAATATTTTTCCTTCTTAATATCAAATGAGTTGAATGACTTCTCTGGAGATTTTACTTTGTTATAATATAAGTTACCAGTGTGATTACTGAAATGTTCTTTTCATGTATTCTTTAATGTCAGTGTTTGATATCTGAATGCAGTAACAGTGCTTGCTTATTTAGCCCGGCTTCCAGAAATGAAATAGGGACATGTTTTGTGTTTGAGAAAGGTCTTCAACGAACGTGTTAAAACAAATAGGGGTCATTGAAGTCTATAGTTTAAGGGACCATTTCTCAGTTAAAGCCTATATTTTCCATTTAGACTAAAGTTTCCTATCCTTGAGAGAAAGAACTTGTTATCTTGATGTTTTGAGACGAGACTCCTGTTTATAGTTAGAGCCTGGCCAAATCCAACCTTGGAAAAGCTGTGTGTCGGTGTGTGTGTTAGTCTTCTTGGTTACAGGTTAAGGAGCCATTGGCATTATTGGAGATTGACTGAGTTGTTGCTCTGGACATGCTGGCACCCAGCAACCCAAATCTGCGACCTGGAAGGTCACGACGTGCCTGACTTCAGGGTCCGAGTGTCAGCGGCATAATCTATGGAGATATGCTTCAGTCTATCTGTATATGTGTGGAAAATTATGTTTATCTCAAGGGGGTAATTCATCAGCCAGAAACCGAAGCTTCCCCGGGGGCCGCCATTGATTAGCAGACCTTCACCTGCTGTTAGCATTCCATTGATTCCCATTCATTTTGGCGTCACTTTGACAGCGAATAACTTTACATCTGAGGCGTTTAAAGACTCCATTTGTCCATTATTTATTTCTAAAGAAACACGAAAATGTATAAAAGGCTCCATTACCTTGTATCTTACGTTATGGCACCGTAGAAGCAGTTTTTGTAAAAATAGGCTAACGATTGCGTCATAACCACACGACTCTGTCGCACAGTACAGAGATTACCGTATGGACAGGAGGAGAAGCTCGCAGGCAATCGGGGGGACGTGGAGGCAAAATGACAAAGTAATTAATCAGAATACCTAGCAAAAGTTGCTCCTGCTCCTAGCTCATGGACACCTCCTACTCACACTCTCCGTCTCTGCAAGATTCGGAAGGGAATGATTCAGATTTCTCTCGGCACAGCTACTAGAAGACAGACTGGTTGCTCACGTCACATCTACGTCGTCAAGCTCAGTTTGAGTCTGCGCAGAACGCTCAGCCATCAGGAAGTGAGTGCTTCTAATTTACTAATTTACACTTTTCTCCGTTGAAGTCTATGGGGTCACTGTGTCCATTTCTTTTACTGTCTATGGTTTATCTTTTTCTTAGCCAATGAGAATCATTCAACCTGTAAGCAATGACGTTGCTTAGACCTTGGAAATGGTATAACTGCTGTGATCTGTGTAACTGTAAGTGGGGCGGCCTACGAACTCCTGTGTGAGTCTTGAAGCTGACTTCTGCTGATGAAACTGCAAACTATCTTCAGTAAAACTTTTCTTCAATTTTTTTATAATTCTGACTCCGGTCTTCTTTAAAACATCTGATCCTTGGGTCCTAAACTGTTAACCCCTAACAATAAAAAGAAGAAAGATACTCTACAAGTTTATCTCTGCCATCCACACTGAATCTCTGCCATTATCACAACACACAATTCTTTAATAAACAGTAACAAACGACGAGCCCCCAATTATGTTATGTCTCCCTATTTAAGATGTCTAGAGGTAATAGGGTATGTAACATATAAGTGATAAAGTTAGATAAATTAAGAAAATAACAAAATAAAAGAAACGGGTTCAGTTACTGACGACTGTGGTGAGATGAATCAGGCAGAGACAGGTATAAATTTCTGAGACCTCAAAGCGCTTTACATAGAAGGGGGGAATCTCCTCAACCACCACCAATGTGCAGCATCCACTTGGATGATGCGACGGCAGCCATATTGCGCCAGAATGCCCACCACACACCAGCTTACTGGTGGAGAGGAGACATTGATGAAGCCAATCAGTATATGAGGATGATTAGGAGGCCATGATAGACAGAGGCCAAGGGGCAAATTTGGCCAGGATGCCGGGGTTACACCCCTACTCTTTTTCTAAGGACATCCTGGGATTTTTAATGACCACAGAGAGTCAGGACCTCGGTTTAACGTCTCATCCGAAGGACGGTGCTCTTTTGGCAGTATAGTGTCCTCTTCACTATACTGGGGCATTAGGACCCACACAGACCACAGGGTGAGCGCCCCCTGCTGGCCTCACTAACACCTCTTTCAGCAGCAACCTGGTTTTCTCAGGAGGTCTCCCATCCAGGTACTAACCAGGCTCAACCCTGCTTAGCTTTAGTGGGCAACCAGTCTTGGGCTACAGGGTGATATGGCTGCTGACAATATGTACAAATAATAAAACAAAACACAAACAATGGGGCAATGGGACGAGCGGTGCTAAAGCAAAGAAATCGACAAAACGGTAACACTTTACAATAGGGCTTTCTTCAGCATTTATTAATCTTGGATTTAAACCATTAAAACCATTTACCATTAACTAATATAGTACGTTATTAAAATCAAAGTTTGTATTTGTAAAAATTAGTTAATGCACTGTGAACTAACATGAACAAACACTAAATAGCTGTATTTTTATTAACTAAGATTAAAAAAGAGTAATAAATGGAATAAATAAAAAATGTGATTAATATGGAAAAAAATTACGTTTTTACGCACCCCGCCAGGCCCAGACCCGTACATCATCTTACACTGCAAGCAATTTTGTTACAAATGTGATGCAGGGAAATGGACTGACTGCGTGATGAAGCCTATTAGAATGCAGTTAAAGGGATAGTTCGCCCAAAAATGATATTTAAGCCATGATTTACTCACCCTCAAGCCGTTCGAGATGCATATGTCAATCTTTTTTCAGACGAACACATTTTCAGTTATTTTAGAAAATGTCTTAGATCTTTCAGTGGTTATAATGTGAAGCAATGGGGTCCAGCTGCTTCAAGTCCGAAAATGTACATGCATCCTTCTCAAAAATAATCCATCCGGCTCCAGGGGGATAAACAAAGGTCTTCTGAGGGTAATCCGTGCGGTTTTGTAGCGTAGCGTAGCGTCTGGACGTAGCGTAGGAAGCGTTGTGACATAGAACGAACGTTGAGTTTTGTTTTGCTCTGCTCTCTGGCTCCGCTGTCACGTTCGTTCTACGTCACGACGCTACGCTACGCTACGCTACTTCCTACGCTACGTCTCCAAAACCTCACAACACCGATACCAATTTTAAGAAATCCATTTTAACAAAATTACACAACACATTATCTCAGAAAAAACTTTGGTTTTATTTATTCAGTTTGACAAAATGTAGCCAACAGGTTACAAAGGAACAAAATGTAATGAACAGTTTTGTGAGGCTCACTGCTGAGTGTAAGATATTTTAAATCACTTAGCAGTTCTTCTTCAAAAAAATTTGCATGTCTGCTTTTTCAGGAGACAGACAAGCCCGCTCCTGACTGATAATGTCCCCAGCAGTAGAAAACGTACGCTCTGAGGGTGTGGATGATGCTTGCACACAGAGATACCTTGTTGCCAAATCAGAAAGCATTGGCAGAGTGTCCTTCATGTTCCACCACCAGGTTACTGGATTTACTGAGGATAGCGTAGATGGAAGTGATCTGTAGTTATTTAACTCTGCCTGTATCTTCTCTGTAATGCTCCTGACAGTGGTCTCTTTTCTTATTTCAATTGCCATGTCCTCCATAGCAAATAGCTCCTCAAGGGCAGAGAGCTTTGGCCTCTTCTGTGAACAAATAAGTAAAGAAATAAAGAATAATATAACACACTATTAAGGTACATGTAAACAAGATCATTTTCTTCCGAAGTTAATTTTCTTCTGAAAATTAAATAGGGAAAAATAGGATGTCTTTATATTTTCTTCATCAGATGAGCTGTGAGCTTGGTCACCTCCTCCTGCTCTCTCTTCGAGCCCATGTTCCATCTGCTGGTACTGAATCTGTATTCAATAGAATATGAGGGTCATATTTATATATATATATTTTTTGATCTACAATTAAAGAGAAGTAGATTACCAATAAAAAAATAACACCTGTCCCGGGGTCCTTCTCATCAGCTCCTCCTCCAGTCTGGTCCACACTTCATCTGCCACTTTTGACTTGAATCTTGGATCCAAGGCTGTGCCCTCCTCCAAGAACTGTCTGATGCTGTCAACCTGAAAGGCAAAAACATAGTATGAGTCCCTGAATAATCCAAATGAAAACCAAGATCAATAGGAATCAATATGGATTACACTACACACCTGGTATCTTTGTGAGAGGTCATTCCAGATAGTGTTCTTGATGGTCTTTGTAAAGGAGGAGTCCTCATCATTAACTGTGAAGTGGTGCTGGAGTTTATCCAAGATTGGCAGAATCTGACCCAGCGTTAGGCTCCTTTCAGCAGAGACGCAGAGGGTTGAAGTGTAAAGTATCTTTGTAACTTTGACAAACTGTTCTGCTTTACTGAAATCCTCATCAGAAACTCTCTGCAGTCTGAAAATGAAAATATAATCAGTTTCATTAGCTGGACTATAGTTTTATGAGCACAATGATTCACACTGAAAATTACAAATTGCTTTTACCTGTCCTTCTCCATTGATTTCTTAAGCCTAGGGTCCATTGAGGCGGCCTGGATGGCAGGGAACTGTTCCAGGAATCTCTCCACCATCAAGAACAGGCTATTCCACCTTGTCCTCACATCCAGGATGATAGCATGTTCTGCAAGGCCTAGAGTGTGTGTGTGTGAGAGAGAGCGAGAGAGAGAGAGAGAGAGAGAGAGAGAGAGAGAAAGAGAGAGAGAGAAATAGAAAGAGAGAGGAAATTGGTGTGTGTGTTTGTGTATGTGTGGTTACCAAAGTGGTTGTTCATTTGCAGATTTTTTACTAAATGGTTTAGCAAAGGATTTTTATTTAGCCAAAGAGTTAGGTTGACCTATTTTGATTTCTACTTACAGAGAAGACGCTGCTTCTCTTTAAGGACAGGTTTAGCCAGGCTGGACCTTTTCAGCCACACCACCATTGCTCTGATCCTTCCGACCCACTGTGAGACTGATGGTATAGTGTAAAGCTTTTGTGCAGCAATATTTAGAGTGTGAGCAAATCAGCCAATCTTTTTAATACTCATCTTTTTTATTGCTACATCCATGTTTGCTGCATTATCTACTGTGACTTCAACTACTCCTTTATATTCATCAAGAATATCTCCTATCTCTTCTGCAACAATTTCCCCTGTCTGGGATGTGTATGCTGCCCTTGTATGTAGGACTTTCTCTTTCATGGAGCCCTCTCTCACATAGTGGACTGACACTGTCAGGTAGTGGTCTTGTGCAATGCTGGTCCAGCCATCAGCAGTCACAGCCACATCCCTCACATCTTGTAACTCTTTCTTGATGTTTTCTTTTTCTACTGCATACCATGCAGGTATAAAGGTATTAGAGAGCATGTCTCGGCTGGGGGACTGATATCTGGGGTTTAATGCCCTTATCATCTCCCTATAAATAATTGACATCATCAGAACACAAAACATAAAATAGCATTGTTTTATCAGTGTTGCTTACTATTATAAAAGGTTAAAATAATAATATAAAAAAAAAAACCTTATCTAGGTTAAGAGATGACCTAAACACCTGGCCAACAACCTACAACAACACCACCACTTACAGCTTTCTTACCTCCACCATGGAGCCTCCACTGTAGAAAAAGGCAGCAAACCTTTCACAGTGAAGTTTGTGACTGCCCTGTGGCACTCATCTTGCCTTTCCTTCATCATTTTCCCTTTTTCTGCCAGTGTGAACGGATTGACACTTGATGATGGTCTCCTCATGCCAGGGTCGGCAGGGGCAGAAGCTATAACATTAATGTGAAAAGGGGAAAAAAACAAGAAAGCTAACCTGTTAATGCAGCCAACCTTAAAGATAAGAACACTTTAATAGTATCAGTATATTTTTATTTAATGCCATATCAGCATCTGTGACTATTTTCATGCCAAAAAAATAATTATACTAATACAATTACATATATAGAATAAAAATAAAAACCAAGCAAATAGAAAACAAATAATACAGCAACTAATATAAGATTATACAAGATTTTTAACATTGCTTTAGTTATCTATCTATAGCCATACAGCCAAACAATATCTAACGTTACGTAGGTCCCAGTTTTTAGGACTTATGCTGCCTTCACGTGCTATGAGAAATATCGTACTTCCCACTTCTGAAGTTGTGATTACAAGCTTATTGCATTCAAATGTTGACTTGAAAGGGCGTTCATGTCCATTTTTATTTAACTCGAAAACTAGTATTTACGATGATTCCTAGAGCACCCGAAGGCAGCAAAGTTACCATGTACAGAAACGTTAACTTAAATAATACATAAGCATCTACTACAAGTAAGTTAGCCGATTTTGTTTGTTAAATGCTAATATTACCTGTCGTAGTCTCACTCGTAGCGCTCCCTTCATCTGTAGTTTTGGAGGAGGACTCGTCGTGTGGCTCTGTAGCAGGAGGACGGGATGACTGCACACTCACAGGTTCGGTCTTCATGCAGTCGAAGACGGAGCAACTTTCTGCTCTAAGATTATTCCGTGCACTGTCAAGTGCTTTATCATATTGCTTGTGTTACTGGTCTTTGCAGAAATTGTTTTTCCGCATTTACTGCATCGCGGTTGGCATCAAGCCTAGAGAAATGTATCCACACTTTTGACCGTGTTTTCCACATCTTTAGGTTGGGACGCTTACACACTTCACGTGAGCCACGTCTCTGGGCGTAACCGCGTAAACTATTGTTTTTAATGCTTATTGGCTCACTGACATTGACGAATTAACCCCTTAGGTATCGAAATCTGGTACCGAAAATCAAGTCATTTTTCGATACTCGATAGTATCGAGGCATTTCGGTCGGTACCAAAAAAGTACCGAACTCGGTACCCAGCCCTAGAAAGAGGAGAGAAAAGGATTCTGCTGCAACTCCGGTAAGATTAACCTTACATATAACGCCACAAATCCCAAGTCTGGCTCAATCCCACCACAGCCTCCAGATGCTATTAAGGACCTTTTCCTTGATCAAAGTTTTGTGAAGCAAGCAAAACAATACAACAATGCGCTGGCAATGGCAAGTATTGGTATTAAAGAGGTAGCTATGCCTGGCTTCAACCCAGGTGTGCGTATACAAGGCAAAGTTTATCATTACATTGCCGGCCCCCTTCCTGAACAAGGTCGCACACCACTCTTTGCTCAGATCTATTTCCACGATCCTGCTCATGAGCTGGAAAACCGTCGAGCCCATGCCTCAAACAGTGATCTGAATGAAGATTTTTTACTGAGGACGCAAGAGGCCATTCACATGTGCAATCCATACGTGCAACAGTTTAAGTCAGCCATTGAGTATGTGACCCAAAATGACAATGCCAATGAATTGAAAATTCAAGGAATTCCCAATTGCCAAGGTTCCCAAGGATACCACACTGAGCTGGCAGGTATCACACCAACATGCTTCTACCGTTACCATCTTCAAGTGCGTGACATTGCTCACTTCAATTTGCTGCTTCGTGGTGGGAGACTGACACAGCAATTCGTATGTGACATGATGGCAAAAATTGAGTCACACCGCCTCAACTGGATCTGCCACAACCAGAAGTCCATCAAGGCTGAAAAGTATAAAATCATTGTTGAGGCCCTGAATAGTCACTCTGAGATCATTCCTGGACGCCTAACCATCCTGCCACCCACAATTTACGGATCACCCCGATGGTACGCCAAGAAGTTCCAAGATGCCATGGCCTTGGTACGAATCAAAGGAAAACCTGACTTCTTCCTCACCTTCACTTGCAACCCGAACTGGCCTGAAATCACAGGGTCACTTTTTGAGGGTCAGCAGACCAATCAGAGACCAGACATCATTGCTAGAGTATTTCACATGAAGGTGGAGGCACTCCTCACAGACCTCCTCAAGCGTGACATCTTGGGACACATTGATGCATATGTGATGGTGAAGGAAACACAAAAGAGGCATCTTCCACATATACACATGCTCATGACCATGGTAGCCCGCGACAAACCCAGGACCGCCAGCGATATTGACCGTGTGGTGTCTGCAGAGATTCCTGACAAAAACACAAATATGGAACTACATCGCATTGTAACATCACACATGATTCACGGTCCATGTGGACAATGGAACAGTGCCAGCCCCTGCATGGTAGACAAAAAGTGCACCAAAGACTATCACAAACAATTGAGACAGAAAACAAGCTTTTCAGACAACTCCTACCCATTGTACCGAAGACGAATAGAAGGAGCACCTGGTTCTCCCATCATCAAGACCATCAGAGGTGGCGTCAATGTACCTGTCAATAATACATGGGTTGTGCCATACAATCCGTACCTCCTGCTCCGATACAGTGCGCATATTAACGTTGAAATTGTGTGTGCTGTCTCCAGTGTCAAATATCTGTATAAATATTTGGAGAAGGGACCTGATCAGTGCATGGTGAGACTGGATGTGCCTGATGATGAGACCCGTGAGATACTACGACGTGATGAGGTGACACGTTATGAGTTAGGGCGTTACATCACTGCATCTGAGGGATACTGGCGCATAAACGACTTCCCCATTCAGCAGAAACAGCCACCAGTAAAGATGCTTGCAATTCATCTAGAGGATGAACAGGTCATCATGTTCAATGATGAAGGAGCTGCCCAGAACCTGTTGGACTCAGGGCCACCTGCCACCACACTGACCGCCTTTTTTGAAGCAATGTCTCTTCATCCACACATGCGACACATTGTGTACCCAGATGTGTTTCAACTCTTCACATACACACGGAAGAAATTTCAATTGCGTAAAAAAAGACTGAGTTCTCATGATGACCGCATGGCTGACACCGTTGGACGAATTCCAATGATTGCCTTCAAACCTCACACTGCTGAACTATTCTATCTCCGCATCCTTTTGTACCGCGTGCCAGGGCCAACATGCTTCAAAGACCTCCGACGAGTTGGAGATGTGGTCATGGACATCTGGCAGCTTGCATTGCGCATGGCATTGTTGACAATGACCAAGAAGTAGATTCTGTTATGGAGGAGGCTGCAAATGTGACATTTGGCTCAGCACTGCATGAGGTATTCGCCAACATGCTAATGTTTGTTCTTAGAGGGGAACACTTGCGGTTCTGGGAAAGGCACAAGCATGTGCTGTGTGAAGATTTCATGCACAGGGCCAATTAATTTATTGTGACTCAAGTGCTACTTGACCTTAAGGACCATGTTGAAAGACATGGTTTTACTTTAAATGGGAACTTTGGCCTCCCTGAGCCTGATCCACTTCACGTTTGGAGTCAAATTCCCCGCATCATCCAGCATGAGACTGAGCACAACATAGAGGAACTTCAAACTATCATTACTGACACAGAAAACAGCCTCAATGACGAACAGCAAAAAGTTGTCGAAACAGTGATGGAAAGTGTGGAACAGGGACTTGGAAAAATGATATCCCTTGATGCAAGTGGTGGAACTGGGAAAACATTCATATTGTGCCCATAGACGTTGGAACAGGGGGGGCGGGGGGAGCGGCCGCCCCCCCTCTGGTCAGCTAGCTGGGGGGTTTTTTTTCGTTGTTTTTGTTTTCCGTTGTGTTTATATATATATATATATATATATATATATATATATATATATATACACAATATTAATTAAAATGTGTTTGATTTAAGCACACATTTCAAAATTTTGTGTCATAAAATTTCTTGTCTTTAAGCCTTTCGCATGTACGATCGTGTAATGCCATATTTTAGGTTTCAGACATATAAATTCACATAAGTACTAAAAAAACAATACATTTAGAGTTTGTAAAATACACACTGATGTCTATGGAAGAGGTAATAATAATCCTTTCCAATATAAATCGGCACGTTTTATTCATTTCAGAAACACATTGTGTAAGTAACTTTAATGTTTACTCTATTCTTCACCCAGTTCACCAGCCACTTACTTTTAAGTATTTCGGGAGAAGTGGATGAATTCACGTGTTGTAAATCCAACAGATCCGATTCTCTGAACTGCGTCTGCGGCACAAACTAACATGGCGGCGCCCATCGCGCATACAGCTCAACTAACGCAATCGATATAAAGGTGTTTAAACAAAACTTCCACTTGCATGTATTTGACAATCGGAATATCAGATATTTCATGCCATAGCTAACACATTTGTAAATATTCTGAATAAAAAAGGAAAAAATGACAAAAGCAGATCATCATTCATTCAGCGCTGTTGTTGCTGCGGTGTGTCACGTGACAAGCAATGACGCGTCACCATGGAAACCATAAAGTGGCACCCCCCCCCCCTCAAGAATCCCGCCCCCCCTCTCACAATATAGTTCCCACGTCCCTGATTGTGCCACATCCTTAACAAAGTGCGTGCACAGGGCTCTTGCTCACAAGTAGCTCTTGCAACAGCTGCAAGTGGCATTGCAGCTACCCTACTGCCGAAAGGCACAACCTTTCACAATAGGACAAAATGTCCTCTCATTCTCACCGACGAGTCCACTTGCAGTATGAGTGAACATGACAGCACTGCAACACTCATTAGAATGACGCATCTCATGGTTGTGGATGAAGTGTCAATGATGGATCGCCGTGCATTAGAAGCAGCAGATCGTACATTCCAGTGGCTCAGAGGTTCAGACAAGCCATTTGGTGGCATCACAATGGTTTTCAGCGGTGACTGGAGGCAAATCCTTACTGTTGTCCCACATGGTAGCCAAACCCAGATCATAGGCAGGTGTTTCAAGAGCTCACACCTATGGAAAAATGTTGAGATTCTTCGTCTAACAGAAAACATGAGGATCACTCAAGCTGCTGGAGATCAACAAACATAAGCAGATTTTGCCAAATTCCTTTTGAACCTTGGTGAGGGGAAAATTCCTGTGGTTCCAGAAGAGGGTGAATTTGCAATTGAGCTCAATGAATCACTATCAATTTCTGGCGAGAAACTCGAGGACATTGTCAATTGGGTATATGATGACATGACAGTCAACATTTCCAATCCAAAGTGGCTATGTGAACGTGTCATACTGTGCCCAACCAACTCTGAAGTTGATAAAGTGAATGAATATATGACAAAGAATTTTCCTGGAGAAGAGCATGTTTGCAACAGTGTGGACACTGCAGAATCTGAGGGTCACCATATGTACCCAACTGAGTTTCTAAATACCCTCTGCCCATCTGTTATGCCTCCCCATCGCATCACTTGATGGGGGAATGGTGATCATGCTACTTCGAAATTTCGACCAACAAAATGGACACTGCAATGGATCGAGATACATCATTGAACAAACCCTGCCTCATCTTTTGGTTGTGACTTCTGTGATCGGTGTCAATGCTGGACGCACATTACTCATTCCACGCATCACCCTCATCCCATCTGACAACATATTTCCATTTACCCTGCGACGTAAGCAGTTTCCGGTGAGACCCTGCTTTGCCATGACAGTGAATAAGTCACAAGGCCAGTCTTTGCAACGTGTTGGTGTCTTCTGCACAAGAGACTTCTTCAGTCATGGTCAATTCTACGTTGCAGCCAGCAGAGTTGGCAGATCAAGCAAACTTCGTATTCTTGCTCAAGATGATGAAACAAACAAAAAGCGCCACTTTCTGAGCAATGTTGTCTATAAAGAGGTGCTGACACAATAACAACATGTAATCTTCAAGAACAGCCAGTCTGCACTAACAAAACACAAATATCCACTCTAAATAAATATATACTCCAATGCATCATGTCAGTATCAGTATTTGCTTTCTACCATGCACAAATAAAAATGTCACTGACCTTTTGCTGTGTAATTGTAACAATGAGCACTCAAATACACCAAACCAACAATTACTAAAAACACACACAAAAACTGCTTTTGCACGTGTATATTATATATTATATTTCATTCTGGTGCGCTTAACGTTATCGCTACTGTGTAATAGTAGCCTATGCTATTCACCAACTAAACATATCCTATTCAATGCGTTCACAGTCTCTTTCACGGGCACCAAACCAACAATTACTAAAAACACACACAAAAACTGATTTTGCACGGGCATATTGCACTAGTAATCTTAACACTAGAGTTGGGTGGGGTGGGGGTAAATTAAGCGCAACCTGCTGTGACATCACAATCATGTTGAAATTGTGGTCTATGAAGTGTACATGTTGAGTAGACTTGCTCCTTCTGAAAAAAAACAAGGGGTCGAGGGTCTGTGCAAATACACTTCCCTCGTCCACTTGACGAAGTTGAATCGCACCTCAAAATGGCGGTGAACGCCTCAAAACGCATTTGAACTAGTTTCAGACATTTTTGGCGCTCCGTGTAAGTGACTGAGATGCTAACGGACTTTTTCGAAGACATTAAACTATTTCTATTAAGTAAATATTCAACAGATGTGTGTCAATAACACGTATTAAAAGTGTCAGGAACAGTTGTGTGTATTATTTGTGTGATTTTAGAGAATAAACTCACCTGAAAGCAGTGAAAACAACAGCGAGAGAGAGAGTTTGCTGTTTGTTCAACGCGCACGCCCATATAGTCAGTCAAGCGCATTTACATAACTAGAGCAAAATGCCCATGCAAAATCAGTTTTTGTGTGCGTTTTTAGTAATTGTTGGTTTGGTGTGTTTGAGTGCTCATTGTCACAATTACACAGCAAAAGTTCAGTGACATTTTTATTTGTGCATGGTAGAAAGCAAATACTTATACTGACATAATGACATAGGCTACAATAAATGTTGAAAATTGAACTACACGATTCAGGGAGCAGGCTACACCTGTCAAGTTTGAAATCCATCGGACTACGGTTTGAGAGATATGCGAATAACAGACATACTGACCAGTGATGCGCGGGTCAATGTATAAACAACCCGCACCCGACCGACGTTTTCAACTAACCCGCCCGCAACTCGGACCGCAAAAAAAGAAAAAGAAAATATTGTACCCGACCCGCATTTTTTAAAAGTAGTAAATGCTCATCGTAGCGTCATTAAAAAAAAGAAAAGAATATATTCTAATTTTGTCAAGAATTATAAAACATCTTTAGGCTATAAAAAAATAAGCTCATAATTTGTACTAAAATAGTCTAAATGTTTAGTTTTCACTGATTCTTGGGAATTTGGATAAAACAGGTTTTAATTTTGAAAATAAAAAGTTAGTAAAATTACAAAATCTGAAGGTATATTATTATAGACCAAGGTCTTGGCTGTTCAGCAATGTATCGGTGCAACCTCCTCATTTTGTATTTTTTTCATAAAATAGGCGTTTTTCCAGTTATTACTTTGTTTTTGTCAACACCGTCAGACACAATAAACAGCAAATAATGTTTTATTTATTTGGTCCAATATGTATTTTGAGTTTTTAAATCATTATCTGGCATTCTTAGTACACATATTTGCTGTTAAGTGTTAAATATTCACTTTTGTTCATGTTTTATACTGTTTCACGTGTACTCCTTTAAAAGATCTAACATCATACAACATTTACTTTAAGCCTAAATAGAAAAGGTTATGATTTTTATTTATCAAACTTATTTTTGTATTAAAAGATACCATTACTTTAATAACTCAACAGCACTGAAGAAACATATTGTAAGCATATTCATTTAAAACAAATAAAACTCCCTCTGACGGTGGTGACTTTAGAACTGAGGGTGGTGACACTAATCTGACGGTGGTGACAGTGGCCTCATTACAACATACAATTCCAAAATTTATACAACTCAAGTCAATGGCTTCTTGCTTAACAACTTTATTTAACTATTTGGTCCAAAAAATAACAATCCTGAGCACTGTGATAAACATTTAGCCTGCCTACTCCGAGCTGGATCGTGTATGGCCTGATCCACCGTACTGTTTGGGGGAGTTTCTAGGTGATCTGAGCCCTTTCTCTTACGTTCTCTTGATACTTGTTGTCTACGTTTCCAAGCCTTTCTCTGACTTCTCTTTTCCCTTTCATTCAAGTCATTGCTATTTTTTTTAGCTTCCCTTCCTCCACCCTCTTCTTCCATCTTTGCCTTTCCGTTCTGAGGTATTCCTCCTTTAAAGGAGAACTTGGCAACTTTTTTAACTTAATAAAACTGTCTAGAAATCATTTGGATGGTTAAACAACCTGTTCTGGTGATATTGGTGACCTTCCCCGCTCCCCCCAGCGTTCCCATGCGGAAAACCAACCTTGCAACTTGGGGACTACCGTCCCGGCAAGATAGAAATTGGAAGTCTTGTGAGAAACGAGAACGAGAAGCGAGAAACACGAACTGCTTTACGGCAATTCGACATAAACACACGCCATATGTGGGATTGTGCTGTGTGATAAAACTGCACATTTCAGAGTGGCCTTTTTATTGTGGCCAGCCTAAGGCACACCTGTGCAATAATCATGCTGTCTAATCAGTATCTTGATATGATACTGTGTATGATGTATTACCCACCTCGTTAGACATAGCTCCACACGATAAAGTTGGCCGGCTACGATAATAACATATGCACATGAGCAGCGGTAGAAAGGGGGAGGAGGGTGCCTCAAGTGAGTTTTTTTTACAACTGTGTTGTGAAATATACGGCCCACAGCTGTAGGGGGAGCTCTTTGAGAAAACACGCGACAACAAAAGTGAAGATCAGCGAAGAAATTACTAGAGTTGCCGAGTTCTGCTTTAACTCTGCCTCACTGTGTATTATCTCTCTCCGCTTCTTTTGATATTCCCTGTTTCTTTTCCTCCACAGATAGCTGCTGCCTAGCCATAACTTCCTAAAATACATAAAGTCAAAGTTGACCTAAAGTAATGACTATGAAACTGGGGGGGAATTACAGTGAATGTTAGATTTGGTTAAATGTTGTCATGCCATTTTCATTTGGCTTTAGTCATTGGAGATGCATAGCCTACAAGGGATATTGTGTGTGCTATGTAGGTAGGTAGTAGGTGCACTATGTGCATCCCAAATGACGTAAGCCAAATGTACATGGCATAATAGTGAATTGAGAGAGAGGGAAGGTTACCAATGGTTATACTGCAGTTAGGTCCGGTCTAATTACACTGAACAAAATTATAAACGCAACACTTTTGTTTTTGCCCCCATTTTTCATGAGCTGAACTCAAAGATCTCAGACTTTTTCTATGTACACAAAAGGCCTATTTCTCTCAAATATTGTTCACAAATCTGTCTAAATCTGTGTTAGTGAGCATTTCTCCTTTGCCGAGATAATCCATCCACCTCACAGGTGTGGCATATCAAGATACTGATTAGACAGCATGATTATTGCACAGGTGTGCCTTAGGCTGGCCACAATAAAAAAGCCACTCTAAAATGTGCGGTTTTATCACACAGCACAATCCCACAGATGTCGCAAGTTTTGAGGGAGCGTGCAATTGGCATGCTGACTGCAGGAATGTCCAGCAGAGCTGTTTCCCGTGAATTTAATGTTCATTTCTCTACCATAAGCAGTCTCCAAAGGCGTTTCAGAGAAACTCGGGTTCGTGAGGATGTTCATGGATATCCACGAACATCCTCACTCTCACTCGCGCTGTATTGCTTAATAGTAGCATGTGGTGTAGGCCTGTATGGAAGAAATATAGGGGGAATTACATAAATACAAATCTAAAACAGGTTAATGAAACATTACAGGTCATATTGGTATTTATTGTGATCAACAATTATATTCTAGCCTTCGTTGAGGACCATTTGGAGGGTTTTGTCACCACCGTCAGACAGAAAACTTGACGGTAGTGACGTATGACGGTGGTGACAAAAACCTACTCTTTCACATGATATGCATGAGTTGTTCACATTAGCCATCTTGTTTCCCTCTGTTGCTAGCTACTTCAGACCACTTCTTAAAAAGTATACATTTATGTCATAATCTAATCTAATATTTTTATATACAAAAGAGATGGTGTTGACATGTTATGGTTGTGACAGTAGCAGTGTCCAAAAATATGAACAAGTCTAAGAGAAATTAGCAAACTTACAGGAGCTTGAGTGATCTTGAAGCATGCAGAAGAGCTGAAGGTTTGAAAATGGGGTCCCCAGGAATTAAGTTGACCTTGTAGTTGCCTGATTTTATTGCTTTTTATAAATATCTGACGGTGGTGACGAGTATGTGGGACACATTTTGAGCAACCACAAAATAATTGTAATATGTATTAAAAACTACAAACAGTGAGTTTTGAACAATATTTACTATGTACTCTTTCATGTGGTAAAGATATTATTCAATTTAATTGTTACGTTTTTTTTTTTTTTATCAAGTTGAAATGATTATCTCCTATCCGAGGACAACTGATTTTGTAGGCAATGGGCCAGCATATAATCATTAAATTAATACAAATTAAAAATAAACCTATAAAATAACCTTACATATGTGCAAAGGACCCCCTGATTATAACCTTGATTCTTTTTATTCATGAAAATGTTATTAATTTCCAACAGAATTAGCACTTTTCTTAGTGGGACATGTTTTATCCAAATTCCCAAGAATCAGTGTTTTAAAAACAATTTTAAAAAGCTGGCTATGTCTATTTTGGTGTTTCTGCGCAAGTTCAGCAGACAGTGAGGTTCGGGTTTGTTCCGATCAGAGCTCGTGAGTGGAGAGCGCATTTCTGAATATTCCGCTCCGCTCGCTCATTCCGCTCAGGGTCGCTCGCTCAACCCAGAATGGCCTGTTGGTTCGAAAATATGTGGAATAAGGGCTGCCTCCGACTAATTTTTTTTTTTTTCTAGTCGACTAGTAGTTGTTCATTTAAGCCATTCGTGGACAAATCGCCCCTTTATATTAATTTAATTACTTAAATAGGCTATAGCCTACAGGATAATAAGCGTTATGACCGCACGCATAAAGCTTGCCACAAAGAACCGGTTAAAGTAATGATTATGAATGTGTCTAAATTAGCAAGGAGCCGTATGTAAGATTGTGGCCAAAACTGGTACTGCAATCACTTTCAAATTACTGTAGAGCGGTGTATCCCCTCCCCCTCCCCCCTGACTTGAGGTTGCCAGATAGGCTGCAGGATCCAGCAGGAACGTAGGCTGCTACAAGGAGCTTTCAACTAGAGCAGAGCTGGCAACCTGGATGCCGAAACACTACTGACTTTGTGATTAGTCGATAGGCGGAGGGTGGCGCTTCAGGCCAAAACACAAGATGACAACATCAACATCAGTTGAGGGCTGCAACTTCACTTTTTAAATGACAATATCCTGGCCGTACTACTGTTGTCAGTGATATAAGTATTTGAAATGAACATGATTTCTTAATGTCTAGTGACATATCAGGGCCATTTTATGATTAATTGAAATACATTTCTTACATACAGCTCCTTTAATTGTTTAGTAATAAACTGGTGTTTTCTGTGTCGCTGCAAAGATGAAGTTGACGATTCGGACTCGCCATGAACGCCAGAGAGAAATGCACATTTCATATGGATTACATAATCAGAGAGTAGCCTATTTATTTTGGTTTGAATATTTTCGTTTAAAAGTAGACATTTCAAACTTTCTTTAATATATAGCCTATATTTCTCAAATCTGTGAGGCACAAGCTGAGTTTCGGCGCCCTCCAGTTCACGTGCATTGCAAGTGATCGTGTCGGCGCCTTATTACATTGTCTGCTATATATTTGCTTCTTATTCATTAAATACAGGCAATTGATTGATAAAACATTGATCAAAATTAAGATACAATTTATACAAAACAAAAATCTTTTAAAAAGAGTTTTCTATAAAACAAAACTTAATGAAGTCGTCAAAATCATGTTTTACCAAAAAACAGCGCCGTTGCTAGGAGGGCGCCAGCGCCTCTGCTTTTCAGCGCCTCTGCCTCGCGAGTGGATGATAGCCCTGAAGACGCCTAGCAATGATATACCTTTAGTGGTAGTATACCTTTAGTTAAGTTATACCTTAAGAGTCTTCGTAGCGCGCTAAGAGACAATGTTATCGGAAAATGCAGCCCAGGTACGATGCGTATGATGCGTAATGGAGATTCCAAAGCGCTCTTCTTTGGTCAGAACCATGGCGAGCGATCGCGGATAGGTCTGTCCTATGCACCGAAACTTTTAACAATGCAACAAAATATTTAAAGAGCATCAAGCTATTAAAATCTATACGCACAGATAATATAATAGTAGGCTATATTAGTCAATATTTTTTTATTAAGTTAAGCAGTGATTGGATAACGTTTTTTATTTATTATTTAACGTTTTTAATTTAAGGCCCACCCACAATTGGTCTGGCTTATCCAAAACTGGAATCCTGGCGCCGTGCCTGGTTGGTTGTGCCAGTTTTGTGGCTATCAAATGTGTAAATAGCATCGCAAGAAGTACACATGACAAAGCCAGCACTTTGGTCATCATCTTTCATTATTTCGGAAAAATGTCTCCCACACTCCTACAGCTTCCACTCCCCAGTCTTCAACTTTTCTCTTGCCGCCTCCATCTCTACCTGCAGACTGAGCTCGTGCGTCATCGTACTTCTTGCCAGTTATTCAGCCAATAAAGTGTAGGCCTATGCATTTCATTGAAAATTGTGTCTAGTACTATATAAATTACAAAGGTTTAATTGGCATCTTTATTTCAAACGACCCGACCGACCGCGACCCGAATATCATTAAAAATATTTTTGGATGACTCGTAACCGCGGGTGACCGCAGGCACCCGCTCATTTTGGATCAACCCGCGCATCACTGATACTGACTGACAGACAGACGTTTCTGTAATTTACAGGCCGTGCAGAATTATTAGGCACGTTGATTTTCTGATCATATTTTATTCCCAGGAACATTTTGCCAATTCCAAACCATATTAATCTTAATAACTACTATTAATTTTGTATTTAATCATTTATAAGTGATATATAATTGTTCATGAAGGCTGGAAATGAAAAATGCCTTATTTTCAGATGTGCAGAATTATAAGGCAAGTTTTCTTTTTCAGATAAAATAAGCCAAAAGAGAGATTTAACTAAGACTGAAAAGTCAAAAATTATTAAATCCCCATGAGAAGAATGCAATACTAATGCAATACTAGAGATTGCAGTTAAGGCATGAGCATTGGACAGTGAAATGCTCATTGGGTCAGCAGGGTCAGACAAAAACAGGTGGAGAAGAAAAGACACATGTTAACTGCAAAAGAATGAAGAATTATGGTGAATAATTAAGTGTGAAACCATCAGGAACCCTTTAGTCTTCAGCGCCACCATTTTCCAGAACTGCAACCTACCTGGAGTCTCCAGAAGAGCAAGGTGTCAGGGTCTCAGAGACTTGGGTTAGGTAAAGAATCCTAAAAAATGACCCCCACTTAATAAGAATCACAAGCTGAAGTGTTGTGAAATACATGAAGATAGATACAAATACATTATAATAAAATACATTTATAGACAGACAGATTGAGAGTGACTCTTGAAGGACCAGCACCACATCCTCTTCTACCACTATTTGAAGAATTCATCTTCCAGAATACGTTTTAATAAGTTTTGTGAGTTAATTTTTAGTCCATCTCTGCAAAACAGACTTCAGGGTAGGAGATGGACTAAAAATTAACTACACAGATCACTACATAACGGCCACGGAGCGGCCCTCGCCCTGCACGGACCTGTTGAGTTTCGTGGACCTCCGGGGAGGAAGCCTCGACGAGAAGACGGCACGGCATGTGATGGGCAGCTGCTCAACGTTCTTTGTCCTCAGTCAGCTGATCTGTCCATCCCTCCACTCAGGTCTTATCGTCTTGCGAGGCTGGTAAGTCCTGGTAGTGTCTGGCACCTTGACTTGAAGCAGTGATATTTGCGTCTGGCGGTATTGCAAGTCAGATTTGCAATCGGTCCAGATGGGGCAGCATGGTGGCTCAGTGTGTAGCACTGTCGCCTCGCAGGAGGGTTCGAGTCCTTTCTGTGAGGAGTTTGCATGTTCTCCCCGTGTCAGCGTGGGTTTCCCCCACAGACTGAAGACATGCAGCATTCTCAGTAAATTAAGTCGATTTGAAAAAAATGAATAAATAAAATCCCTCATCGAGTTTCGTACATTACTCTGACATCACGGCCCTTGAGGCTCCTGCTAAAGTCATTTCTGAAGCTGCTGTGACCCCAGAGATCCCTATCATGAAACCCACTGTCGTCTGCTATCTCTCACTGTATAGGACCGAAAAACCCCAAAAAACCAATTACAAATATAAATTAATAATAAATATGACTACACTACGTTAAAAAGGATCACAATTAGAGAAAGTGCTTGAAAGAAAAACTGGTTGCCGAAATGGGTTTTTGTGTCAGTTACCAGTAGATGATCTCTAGTTAATGAAACATTTTTTTGAACCCCACAAGAAAAATAAATATAACAGATGAAAACAACAACTTTGATCGTGAGAAACCTGAAATATTTTAATGTCTTTTTAAATCCAAATAACAGGCCTATAGTATTAGACATTGTTGCTAGTGTAAACCTATAATGATTATATTTTAGTTCCATTTAGTTATTATTATTGGAGTTTGCCTCAGGGATCCTTTGAAGCCTTTGGGCAAAGTGTGCTCTGCTTTTCTTACGTCGATATCTAAGCTCCTTTGAGTAATGAACTCTTCAGTTTCATCTAAGCTACTGTAGCTCTTACCGGGAAATCATCAAGTCAAGATCTAGCATGCTGAAAACTACCTGTTTTTTTTTGGCATGTTTTATATACAAGAACCAGATTCAAGCAGTTCTAGAACTATGATTTATTCATGAAATCAAAATCCTAATCCATGCGCACAAATGCATTACTGCAGTTTACATTTACATGCATTTGGCAGATGCTTTTATCCAAAACAACTTGCACTGCATTCAAGCTACAGTCTTCTGTTTTTCCATGTCATGCTTTCCTTGGGAATATATGAAAGATGTTTTCAGCTTGACACCTTAGAGGCCATATATTCTTGAGCAATCACTGAATGATGTTTACATACTGTAAAATGGTTTTGAAATGAAAGAAGACAAAGTCTCAGATTAAAAGGAAAGAAAATGCAATTCACTTGGCAAGGCTGAATGTGCTTGAAAAAGGTTGTCCTTGTTCCATTTAAATTATATATATATATATATATATATATATATATATATATATATATATATATATATATATATATATATATATATATATATATATATATATATATATATATATATATATATATATATATATATATATATATATATATATATAATTTAGTTCTTTGGTTGTTTGTATGGGTGTTCGATTCCAGGTTTTTCAGAGTCGACTCAATTTATTTTACATCAAAACAGGAATAATACAAGGAATAATAAAAGACTGCAGACATTATGCATTTTTTCTTCCAGCATGAAACCTAAATTCCCCTTATTAAAGCACACTTTTAGCATGATCATGTCCAAATTAGACCAATTTAGTGATGACATTACCTTGAAATGAGTAGCTGTCAACATCATTTCCTGGTTGCTGATACCTATTTTTTTTAAAGCTGTGGTCGAATATTATATCAGAATTAAATAAATGAGAAAGAAGGCAGGCCTGATCTTTAATGAATTCATCTCATAATCGTTGGGTGATCATTGTCTTAAAAAAACTGCTTAGACAGGAGAGTTAAAGATCCTACAAATAAATACAAGACATACAAAAATACATGGAATAATGTACACTTATTGATGTGTTTATTCTTGATGCAAGACTTGATTTATGGTTAGTTTAAAGATTATGAACACAAATTTTAGGTTAACCATGGAAAACCACATTTATATTTATTGCATGTATATAGAATCAATTAAACTACAAAGCTGTCAATATAACTTATCTACTTCTAAAGTAAGCCAGATGCAGTGTCGGGGGGTTCACATTACAAGTAACAGGAGTTACGTAATCGGATTACTTTTTTTCCTTCAAGTAACTAGTAAAGAAACATTACTTTCAAATGTAGAATAACAAAATATCTGAGTTACTTTTTCAAATAAGTAACGGAAGTTCCTTTGTTTCCCATTCATTGACTGACAGCTCTCCTGTGAGTAAGTGCAGAAGTGTTGTGTGACCCGTGTGAACATGAAGGGTATCGAAATGTGAGAAGTCATTTACTCATGGCATAAAAAAGAGAAATGCAAACTCAGACTATTACACAAACCTGCCATGATAAAATGTTAAATAACGCAGATATACTTTATGTATTTAATCTCACTTTATGAACCAATGTTTTTCTTGCCGACCTTCGATGGATCCAATTCAACCATACTAAGCAAAAATGACTTTAGATAAACATCACATTTGTGATTTTACTGCTAAAGTAAGAGTGTTGAACTTTCTTTCAGACATAATATGCATCTTCTTCAGCCTGAGGCTTTATTTATTTCACTTCTGGTGTGAAACGGCCTTTACATTTACCAAAAAAATAACTTTTGTTTTTTGTTATTATAAAACAACCAACAATTCACCGGCCCAGGTGAGAAAAAGTAACACAGAAGTAACGTAACGCATTACTCTCCATAAAAAGTAACGCAATTAGTTCCTTTTTTCAGGGAGTAACGCAATATTGTAACGCATTACGTTTAAAAGTAACTTTCCCCAACACTGATCAGATGTAGGATAAAAGTATGTGAGAATGTAGTTTCTGCGACAGCTCCAGCTCTCTGACGCAATACGTGTCCGAATTACTCGCTTCATTTCGTTCACTTATTTCTGATATACTGCACTTAACTGCCATGCACTATATAGGGAGTAGGGAATGAGTGAACAAGTGCGTGATTTCGCACAGCAACAGCCAACAACGATGGTCAACTCCTGTGCTGGAGTCAACCATAGAGCTATTCAGTCGAGGCATCAACTCTTGGAGTCGACTCCCCATCACTAGTTGTTTGTGATGCATGACAACTTAAATTCCCTAAAATGCCTGGCGCATCGCAGAGCTAGTGCAAGATTTGTTTATTTCTTTTAGAAAATGACAGATAGTTTCTCTAGATAAGACTCTTATTCCTCGGCTGGGATCGTGTCGAGACTTTGAAGATTTGGACCTTCAAACCGTTGAAGTCACTATATGAAGAAAAATCCTGGAATGTTTTCCACAAAAATTTATTTTCGAATGAAGAAAGAAAGACATGAATATCTTGGATGACGTGTGGGTGAGTAAATTATCAGGAATTTATTATTCTGAAGTGAACTAATCCTTTAACCTTGACCTATTGTGTTTGCTAACAGCCAAATTCGATTTGTCAACGTCTGGATTTTGATTTTGTTTTTGTACTGCATGAGGATCTTAATTAAAATCTGTCAATCTGGGGAAGCCATCGCTGACGGAGTCATTCAAGCATGTGCCAGTCATCTCTGTACGTTCCTCAGTGAACGAAGCAGGGTTACGCGGCACACAGACCTGGGCCTCCCAGCAGGCCGAGCGGGCTGATCTCAGCAGAGCGCCTCTGAAGATCACTGGGACTGGATTTAATATGCTTAAGTGAGTAATGACACAGTGTGAGTTCACTGGACGCTAGAATACACTCAACCTGAGGTCATCTGAGCGGCCACACCCAGCCTCGAACGCTGCGGTCACATACCACTGTCACTACGACCAAAATGAAAGATGCCGTTTTATCTTTATATTCGGTCCACGGTTTGTGGTGGAAGTCTTGACGCTCAGCATCTGTCTGTGACAGCAAGGCAGCTCACTAGGTCTTAAAGCAGAGATTATTTATTCAATTAAATCAAAGATATTACAAATAGGATGGTAAATTCACAAACTGTTGACAATCAAAACACACAAGATCCAGCCTCAATTCAATTTAAGATTAATAAAAAGTCTATAGGTAAGATGGTGAGATTCAGGTAACAGTGAGAGAACAGAGAGAAGAGCACAGCACCCGTGTGACGTCTACATGTTAGTGTTCAGAAATCACCCTTCACCCTCTAGACACACGATCAACGACACCTTCTGGAGTTTCCCAAAAAATGACAGCCTGTCCGGTAACATGGTCCCATCTACAGGCAGAAACTTGGCTATGGGATTGACTGGTTTGTTCACTGATGAAGTTCTCAATCTGTATTGCCTGTAAACAAACAAACAAACAAACAAACAAACAAACAAACAAACAAACAAACAAACAAACAAACAAACAAACAGGTAAATGCTGGTCCAAATGTGGTTGCACTGAGTTCTGGATCACATGACTTCAGCTTTGCTTGTTCTATATGCCAATAGTGTGTACACTGGAGCTAAATTCGGTTGTCAGTTCACCTTTTAGTGCTTAACTCTGCACACAGAGTTCAGGCATTTACAGGAGTGGGAACCACATTCTATAACTGAATTAAACGGATAGTTCCGGAAAATCACCCTCATTTACTCACCCTCATGTCGTTCCAAACACGTAAGACTTTCATTCATTCATCTTTGAAACACAAATTAAGATATTTTTGATGAAATCTGAGAGATTTCTGTCCCTCCATTGACAGCAACGCAACTGAAAATTTGACGCTTCAAAAAGTTCATAAAGAGATTGTAAAACTAATCCATTTGAATTGAGCGGTTTAGTCCAAAATTTCTGAAGAGACTCGATCGCTTAATATGATGAGCAGATTTAATTGAGTCTTTAATTCACATATAAACATTGATCAGCGAACATAAACAGAAGCTCAACTGAATCTGCTTGACGCGCGAGAACAAACCTCTTGCTGAAGCTCAAACCGTTTACCAGAACTGATGTGTGAGTTCATGAATGTTTATTTGTGAATAAAGGACTAAATTAAATCTGTTCATCATATAAAGCGATCGAGATTCTTCAGAAAATTTGGACTAAACCGCTCAATTGATATGGATTAGTTTTACAATCTCTTAATGAACTTTTTGAAGCGTCAAAGTGGTAGCTGTAGTTGTGCATCTCTCAATGGAGGGACAGAAATCTCTCAGATTTCATCAAAAAGTTCAGAAAAAAAGTCTTGCAGGTTTGGAACGACATGAGGGAGCGTAATTAATGACAACATTTTCATTTTTAACTAACCCTTTAACCCCTGAAAAATTTTAGGCGGTGACAACCGCATTTGCAAAAACATCTGCGCTGTGTGTACAGAACGAACTGAACAACTAGTTATTGACGCATTTAAACGTGCATCAGAGATGCGTCTCTTTTTTTCATGCGCAGTGCAAGAAAATCACAGGGAAAGAGTCACGAGCCTTCTTGCCAACAAGAACAAGTCCATAAAAAAATTTAATAAATGCAAATGCTTTATATTGAAAATAAGATCAAAATATCGTGACCTGCACCTTTGATAACTTTATGATTGAAGCCCAAAAGCTCTTATACTAAGTGGATGGCGACACTTCAAGAGAGCGCTCTGTGAAGCAGCCTTACAAATGTATAGGTCTTTGGTCGCTGTAATATTAATAAGCGAGATGCCAGAACGTTGCTATGGTTACCACAGTGTCAATCATCGCAACTTTGGGAGCGAGTCTACTTTGTACAAACAAAGAATGATTATTAAGAATTACACAGAAGTGAAAATAAACTGAACCTGGAGTGTGTATGTATATGAATTCTGAGAGCGTGTGAATCTGCACGATACGGACTCAGTTTATCCTTATAAAGCCCACTTTATCATATTTGATACACAAATGTTGAAGGCCTCTAAATGATCAACATGATCAAAACCTGTTGCACACAATCGACTACACGTCTTCTGTCGTCTGATTGATAGTTCAGACTTTTTTAGCAAGTAAAAGGCCCTTTAGTATAATTGTAAAAACGTCCTCGTTCAGCTTGTGGTTCACGTGTCTTTTTGCAGTGAAATCTTTATTTTTCTAAAGCAAAAATAACAATAACTTCTATATTCTTAGTAATATTTCAAAATAAACTTACTGGACTGAAGCAATTTAGGATTACTTGATTATCCATACATAATTTTTCTTTTTTGAAAAATCATGTTAAAAATCAAGTTATTTGTTCATCTCACAATCATCATCATTGTATTGCATTGCATTATGTGTTTTTAAAATACAGAGTTATGATCATAAAATTAACGATATAAATATCATCTTACTAAACATTATTGGGAGATATAGAGTGACAGCTGATATTAAAGGATTTTATGTAAGTATCTGCTATACTGTTCTGGACATATAAATATCAGCATCTGCAGCAAATTGCTAGCCTGACAAGCCAGACCCACATCAAGATGTTGGGTCAGGGAACACGCCATTGGCAGGGCTCAGTCCGAGGGGCGGGATTAACGGTTGCCTTTCAAATTCCCGATACAACCAACCAGAGCGTTTTCCCACCAGCGGAGCTAGTTGATAGATTAGACTTTTGCCATATCTGGTCAGCAAAACTCTGAACACATCTTCCTTTTTTAAGAATGACTTTAAGTGTCGTTCTCTGTTCTTTTCTCAAAGAAAAGTTTAACTCCAAGTCCTCCAGAGTCGCGCCCAAAGCCGATTGGAAAGACCGCTGTTCGCCAGCAGAAGCTCTTCTTTGTTTTCGAGTAGCAGGGAATTCACGCAGAACCGTCGCAACTCTGCCGTCATTATGTTAAGCCCGCCCACCGACTCTATACATGATGTGATTGGCCTGACTAGAGTTTGGTTTTCCAGCTCACAAGCCAACGGAGAGTTGCTAGATGACCCTGGCTGCAAAATAAAATTAGCTGCCGCTAGTGTGCGTCTAGATTTCTAGGTTAGCAAATTGCATATTTTTGCTCAGTTTGGGCCTCTGAATACAATAGAGCTGTTTTTCCTCCAAGTATGAGCAGCATATTCTAATTATATCAAACTATATGAGCCATAAAAGCCTTATGTATTAAATATGATACTCAACTCTAGATACTCAACTTTTTCTTTCTTTAAAAAAAAAAAAAAGGCTTTATGTTCAGGCTTTAGTTTACAGGGTCAAATAATAATGGTACATGTGACAGAAAAATCATACCTGTGTTTCAGTAGTTGATCATGCGCTTGACGGCCTCAAAGCACTTCCACTTGTCTGGGATGTAGAAGGGCTCAAAGATGTGCGGGAAGGGCGTATCATACCCGCAAACCCTACTGATGGGAGCCTCCAAGTTGAGGAAACACTCCTCCTACAGAGAACACATTCAGCTCCATTAATAATATATACCATACAAATCTTCCTTTTTTTTTCAGAGCCTATTCATCTTATTCTTAACGCAAGTTTTCTAACTTGAATGTCGAGGCTTCTAGGCTCATTCGCTTCAATACAGATCGTTTCAAAGCAGCTTCACAGAGATAACAGGAAAATGATTCAATGATGCAAACAGAGTTCATTTCAGCTGTACAGTATGGCAAGCCGTTTTAGCTTAAATTGTACCCAGCGTTACTCGTCCTAATCGCATTTTTACTAGTAAGGATTCAATTAGAGAGCTCTACAATTCAATTCTTACTAGTAGCAATTACAATTAGAGAGCTCTCTTATTCAATTATTACTAGTAACAATTCCAATTAGAGAGCTCTACAATTATACACATCTTTAATTGTTTTTTTTTACTAGTAAGAATTTAATTAGAGAGCTCTCTAATTGTAATTGCTACTAGTAAGAATTGAATTGTAGCGCTCCGTAATTAAAAATGAATGGAAGTCAATGGAGACATATGACTAGTAAAAATTCATTTGTAGAGCTCTCTAATTGTAATTTTTACTAGTAACTGAATTAGAGAGCTCTCTAATTGTAATTGCTACTAGTAAGAATTGAATTGTAGAGCTCTCAAATTTAATTCTTACTAGTAAAAATGCAATTACGACGAGTAACGCTGGGTACAATTTAAGCTAAAACGGCTTGCCATAGTACAGCAGCTCTAAAAGAAAATAGTGTCATTATTCAGTATTTATTTCATCATGGCTGAAAAACTTTAAAATCACTGATTTGTTGCTATTCTTCATTCATGTTCATGTAAATTCTGCAATAAAACTGGGTCTATTTATACTAGTTTTAAAGAGACACCAGTTATGATGTAGGCAGGGGGGGAGGGGGTACTTATGAAATTTATTATTTTCATATTGTAGGGCTGATTTCAGAGAGAAACTTCTGACATCATTTACTCACCCTCATGACATTTCTGATTTCTGTCCCACCACTGCAAGTCCATTCCACCAAAACTTTGATGCTTCATAAAGAGATTGTAAAAGTAATCCATATGAACTGAGCAGTTTAATAAGTTTAAGCTGTTTAAGTCCTCTGAAGAGTCATGTTCGCTTTATATGATGAACAAATTTAATTTAGACTTTTATTCACAGACAAACACTGGTCAACACACATTCATACAAGCACATCAAATAAGGAAAACCGAAGCTCAAACATGTTGGCTCAGGTTCAGTCAATTATGAAGCTTGAAGGATTTGGTGGAATAGACTCTCAAAGGATTTCACAGGTTTCATTAACAAGATCTTCATTTGTGTTTTGAAGACGAAAGTCTTACAGGTTTGGAAATACATGAGGGTGAGCAAATGACTGGGTGAACTAAACCTTTAAATCAGGGGTGTCCAAACTGGGTCCTGGAGAGCCACTGTCCTGCAGAGTTCAGCTTAAACCTGCCTTCACACATCTGTCTGGAAGTTTCTAGTATGCCCAGTAAGACCTTGATCAGCTGGTTTAATTGGGGTTCGAGCTAAACATTGGGCCTCCATAAGCAGGACTGAAAACCCATGCTTTAACCCTCTGAGGTCGGCAAACGCCGGCGCGTTTTGCTCAATTTTTTTCACATACCAGCAAAATAGACTTAAAATACTCCGTCATTTATGGTCATACAGACTTAAGAAATATGAAAAAATAAACTGTTAAATGTCTACTTTTTTATGTGTCCACTTACAAGCGAAAAAACTTTGTGTTTTTGTAAAATAAAGAAAATAAACAGGGTGTGCTTTCTGCCTGTCCGTCTCCGTGAACTTTTTTTTTGGAGCACGTCTCTAAACTTAAACAAAACTCAGAGAATACTATTCACCCAGGCATGAGCAATATATCTTTATAATCATTCAAGTGTGTACTTTTAAATTATCTAATTCAAAACTAAATCAAATATTATCTGTTTATGTAATCTGTATGAAAAGAGAGATGTCAGTCACTCTCATTTCAGCTTAAGTTTAATGTGATCCCGCTGGATTTTTGTTTTAGATTCCGTCACTCACAGTTGAAGAGTACCTATGATAAAAATTACAGACTTCTGGAAAACCTGCAAAATCGGCAGTGTATCAAATACATGTTCTCCCCACTGTAGGTCCACTGATATCAAATGCTGTGAAACATCAAAACTCAGTAAAAAAGTCCATCAATGAATTCTGTAATTTATGAAAGAACAATGTTGAACTATAGAACATGTCTTAAATATGGAGGAACATGAAAAGATGATAAACAGCAACACATGAAAAAAAAAAAGTCCTTAGACATGACCCCGGTGAGAGGTTGGGTTTCTATTTAAGCTTTTGGAGAACTTTAAAATAAAATTATTTTTTAAAATAAAAAATAAATAAAAAATCCCAAATGGAAGCTGAACAAACCCAATTCCTAATGACAAAACAACACTTATTTTCACAGAGCCATCAAAACTTGTGCATCAGGAAAAGCTATAAAGGGTTTAACGTTTCCTCATACAAAGCCAACACTGAAATCTACTGTCCACGAAGACACTTCCAACTCTTAATGGATGCTTTTTGGCTTTTCCCCTGCCTTAAATCTGAACTCAGAAATGCATGAGCAAAGTGTGAAACATGTCGCACTCTGGGCGAACTCTCTCGTCTGCTGGTGTTTTCTGAAGTGCCTACAAAAGAGCGTCAAGCTTCATTAAAGGGCTTTGTGCATGCTTTACATGACAGCCTGAATAAACACAAAAATGTGTTTTAGGTTTGCATCAGCAGGCAGCTCCAGCTCTGCCGAGAGACATCAGGAAAGCCTGCGGATGCGAGGAAGGTCCCAGATGCTCGAGTCCTGCCGCTCAGTGGTCAGAACGAGCCTGGCATTCGCTGCTCGACCCACACATAATCATCATTTTGGGATTTGATGTGGCAAGATGAACCTAGTGCTTCTGCATCTCAGAAATAGTTTTATCTCCATGTGATGAATCTGAATAGTGTGGTTCGTAATGACTGGAAATGGACTCCAGGAAAGGACACATCAGGACATCTGCTGATACACAGGAGTTAAAATTAGATGCAATACATTTGTTCGCTTCAATTCACTTCAGTGCAGGAAAATAATGTTTCCCATTCTCTACGCTCCCAACTCAAGCTTTTGATGTTTTTGGCATTTACATTTGTTCATCCATGTTCTCGATACTCTCTTCCACCATCACTGCTCGGATAATCAAAGCATTAAAGTAGTTTAGTACAACTCATGCACTATACTCCAGGTCTTCCAAAGTCACGTTTCATCCGAGAAACAGAACAAACCCAAGCGGTCCAAACACGTGCACATTCAGCAGGACTACAACACAAACGTAGACAGAGCAAACCAATCTAACATCAGCAACAGTTGGAGGTCTGAATCACCACAGTACATATTTAGCAAATTGTCCAGAGTTTTAAAGCCAAGGGTAATTTTGGGTCATTTATTCTTTATTCCCAAAGTGGACGAGTACCTGCCAACCTGACCCACGGGAAGAGCAAGAAGAAACCTTTAAATACTCTTACTGGAAAAGCAGGAGAACAGAAGTGCAGTCTTGTCTGAAGACACTGCATGCGGACTGAAAACTAGACCACTACTTCAGTTTCATCCATATATGTGACCCTGGATCAGAAAAAACAGACACAAGTCTCACGGGTATATTTGTGGCAATAGCCAACAATACATTGTATGGGTCAAAATTAGCGATTTTTCTTTTATGCCAAAAATCATTAGGATATTAAGTAAAGATCATGTTCCATGAAGATATTTTGTAAGTTTCCTACCGTAAATATATAAATCATTTATTTTTGTGAGTGAATGCAGCACAATCGCGAACATAAATGGACAACTTTAAAGGAGATTTTCTCAATGTTCTGATTTTTTTTGCACCCTCAGATTCCAGATTTTCTAATAGTTGTATCTCGACCAAATAGTGTCCTATCCTAACAATTCAGCTTTCCTATGATGTATAAATCTCAATTTAAAAAAATTGACCCATGTGACTAGTTTTGTGGTCCAGGGTCACATATGAGAAGTGCATCATTATACAGTTATTATACCTGGAAACTGTAATCATTTACAAATGTAAGCTTTTCTAAAGATGCAGATTTTTTTTTTTTTTTTATCTATACACAGTTTTATCTATATAACAGTTTAGTGGCAAATTAAAGTGATAATGTCAATATATAATGCAATGCATACGAGTTATAGGATTTTCTTTTTGTAATACAGCTATGTCATAATTATTCAACCCCTATTAAACTTTGCCGTTTTAAAGTCACTTATTTGTATGGTATGGTACAAAATTGTGTTAAAACAATTAAGCCTTTGGAAACTCTATAACAAAACTGAATTAGCTCGCGCTGTTACGCAAACATACATTTAACCCGTGCATGTGCTAAAGTTGAGAAGCAAATATGGCCAAGTCAAAAGAGCTCTCACAAAAACTACAGAGAACAAATTGTTTTATTGCATTAGAAAGTCTATGGCTACAAGAAGATTCCCCAAACACTAAGCGTTTCTAGAGACACAATTGGCAGCCTTATTCATTATTCATAAAACCATTAGAGGTTTTGAAGAAAAAGCATGATATCTTTAAGGGGAATAAAATGTTTGATCAGAGCAACTGAGAAAAACACTCAATTCACTGCCAAAGACTTGCAAGATTGACCTGATCAAAGGAGGAAAAAAACATTTCAATGCAGTGTAAGAACAACACTCTTCATGTTGCTTTCATAATTTGTTGTTTATGAAAGCAGCTGGCTTCGCTTCAGAAGGCCTTTATTAACCCCCTGAAGCCGAATGGATGGATGCACTTATTTTGGGGCTTCAAAATCTCAGTTACCATTCACTCCCATTATAAAGCTGGGAAGAGCAGGATATTTTTTAATATGACTCCGATTTTGTTTGGCTGAAAGAAGTCGTCATGTACACCTGGAATGGCTTGAGCTTGAGGGAATTATAGGATAATTAAAATTTTTGGGTAAACTATCCCTGATGATGACATTTATATATTTGTATGTGTGGATTAAGTGTCCAGTGCTTCTTGGGGCCACTGTACACAAATATAATAAAGTATATACACTACTGATTTATTGTTTGTTTTTTAAAGTCGTCTCTTCTGCTCAGCAATGCTGCAATCATTTGATCCAAAATACAGTAAAACAGTAATATATTGTGAAATATTAGTGCAATTTACAATTTCTATGTGAATATATTTTAAAGTGTAATTATTCCTGTGATCAAAGCTGAATTTTCAGCATCATTACTCCAGTCTTCAGTGTCACATGATCCTTCAGAAATCATTCTAATATGCTGATTTGATGCTCAAGAAACATTTCTGATTATTGAAAACACTTTTTTAGGAGTCTTTTCTAATCATATAAATATCTAAATTTAATGCATTTTTGCTGAATAAAAGTATTAATTTCTTACTGATCCCAAATTCCTGATACAAACGTGCATCTTTAATGTATCTTAGGCTGAGTTTACATTAAAGGAGATCGGATCATAAGCCAATCAGGACACAGTGCGTTTACACCTGTCCACATCAAGTGGCTTTTGTGTCTGGAAAACAGATCGGATCGTGCAAAAAAAAAAAAGGACGGCTCCGGTGCACAGTCGACCTGAAGTGGTGGGTTTCATTTTAAAAACAGTTTTCAGTTGGGGGACATTTTACAAATCTCGCAAATGAGGAGGATGAAGTACTAATAATGTGCAAGTAATTAATAATTAACAAGAACTAATAATGTGGGGAAACACTATTTCGATAGTCCACTTTAGACATTCTACTTACTATAAGTAACTTTGCAGCAACATGTCGACTAACTCAAGAGTATCAGTAGACTGTCTGCTCAATATCTGCTAACACTTTATTTTGTTGGTCCCCCAGCATATATTCTACTGACTAGGGTGACCAGACGTCCCGAAATCTAAGCTGTTGTCCCGAATCCCGAATCCGGCTCTAATTGTCCCGAAAATTATACTAAAGCAAATTATTGAGTAGTTATTGTCTGATAAAACATAAAAAACTGTCCGTGGAGGTTGAGTCGTCCTGCGGCCCCCGCTGGCTCCTCATTGGCTGCAGCATCTTTTTTTCTTTTTTTAAGTTCTACAAAGATACCATAGGCGCGAATTTAAATGCATTGATAAGCGAGCGCAAGTTGCCGCAGCCGCGAGTACAGTGAATGTGCAGCCAGTCGTAAAGGAGTGACTGATTGGTCGCGGCACTGTGTACAAAAAAAATACTTCGGCCTAATGTCTGATGTCGGGTTACACAAAGCAAATCATCTACACAATTATTTAGTTTTCTTATTTAATGACCGACAATTTAGCCGTAATAATAATTTTGGCATAAGGCTTATTAGCGTTAGGCTATAGCCTGAAATGTCTGATTTACGCACTGTTACAACAGTCTTTTTTTATTTTTTATTTCACAATGACATTTGAGTTCATGATTTTAATGCTGTTTTTCTGTGGCAGACTAAAGACTAATGACAGACTGTTGATCTTTGAATAAAAATATGTTTGGTTCAGGTTTGAAATTAATTATCTTTTATTATAGGCTATGTAGCCTAATTTCATAGTAGGCCTACCCCAAAACCTCCCCAAACGCCGTCCTGTCCCGAATTTCAGCCAATCTCATCTGGTCACCCTACTACTGACTATAAGTAACTTGTTGACTACAAGTCAACTTATTCTACTAACCCGAACCCTAACACCTAACCATAACCTAACAGTCAACTGACTACAGTCTACTAATAATCTAATGAGAGTTAGTTGACATGTAGTTGCAAAGTTACTTATAGTTAGTAGAATGTCTAAAGTGGACTATCAAAATAAAGTAGAACCTAATGTGGACAGATGCCGTAATGGAAACGGTACAGAGAAACGTATGGGTCCGAGAACGTTGCCAGCTGTGCTGGGAAAAATGTGCGTTCTTTACAGAAAATAAATGGTTCTGCAACTTTGGGGTGCGAAGGCAAACATTTCAGTATATTAGCTCTCAGTTCCAGAGAGAGGAGGGGGATAATGACAGGGGACCACCTGTGAATGCAGACAAGATGGCTGGATTGCGTTTACATTACACTGATAACATCCCGATCAGAAGCGTGTTTACACTTGTCTTTTCAATGTGTATGTGGACAACATCCAGATCGCATGTTAATGCCAAGAGTAAGCGCAGCCTTAGGTAATACGTCCACTCACAAACACATTTTTGCTGTCAGAGTGGGACCAGCAACAGCCACAGATTAGAGAGTATTCAAAGACTATCGTGGCTTGGAAATGCCCATATTACCGACTGTGTGAGAGCCAAAAAAGACAATTGCGCACCACGTATTTGAGGAGCTCAAAGGCATTTGAGGACAGACACTCTGAAACACTCACATACCTTGAAATAAGATGAAACATTTGAATTCACATTCAAAGAAAGCAGAAAAATAAATCTGTATTGAAATATATGTTTCAATGCCAGTTAATTTATCTCGTTTCCCACGTTAGAACATAAAATCCAAAATCAACCTCAATGAGGCTTTTTATGACCAGCCGTAATGATAAAAACTAAATATGTAAATAATTTAGTTCTGGGACATACTGTACAGCAATAAACCACAGTCTGAAAACTGAACGACTAAAAGCATAAATCTTCTCATATTCACTGACACTTGCAGAAGTTCCTCTCCAGATCCTTTAGTACATGATGTATCACAGATCTGAAAGGCCATTTTTAGACAATCATTCGGAACTTCATGCTACTTTTCGCTTGATAACTGTCAGCGTTTGTGCATGTCAGAAGATTTTACAGTCACTCCGAGCGGCTCAGACACGCAGAAACATCAAATCATCTCAGCACAGCAACAAATGTCAGGACTGGATATTTCTCACGTTTTTTACCCATAGGTCTTCACAAATCACGGTTGTGACATTCAGAACTGATTTGAGATGAACTGAACTATGAACTGAAGTAGCAAACAATGCAGAATTGAAATTTAAACTTAATGAAGTGGAATTAAAAATGGAATGACGTTCAGAGAATTTAATTTAATTTATAGCATATACACATTTAATCAATTTCACCACTGTGGAAAGTGCTCATATTAGCTCTAATTTAGCTGTCAATATGCTTTGCTTTATTTATGCAAAATCATCATTTGGTACGCTTTATACGCCATTTTCCTCATGGGGAGCAAAAAAATGTCCCCTCAAGATCAACAAATTCTGGTATTACCATCCTTGTGGGGACATTTTGTTAGCACCTGACCCCTCAAACACACACACACACACACACACACACACACACCAGAGGAAACTGGCTGCTTTACACAGACAAAGAGAATGAGACAGATGATACTGAATATTATTTCAACTATTCCATGGAGTTGTCCAGGAACACAGAGATCAATCTGAAAAATCCAGCTCTGGATCCAGGAATAACAGGGCGCTCATCTGCTGTCACAGTCTCGGCTTCTGTAAGATCATCTGCTCAGTGACTGCATGAAGCTGAAGCTGCGTCTCTACTGTGACAGAATAACACAACTAGACTCTTACCATTTCTGCAGAAATCTCCTCAACACCACACATGATTTGAGGTTCAAATCAATTTAATTATATTTGGTTGACTGAATTTTAGTTTTATTATGAATAGGCACGTTTTAGATGATAAAAAAAAAAAAGCACGTATTCCGGAAAATACGGTAATTGATCATTTTGATTTGTGAACTAACCCTTTAAATACAGCAGAACACATTAAAGGCCTGTTCACAGCAAGAACGAACTATAAAGATAAGTACAGTATAATGATAACCGTGTTAGCTTCCACACCAACACACAATAATGTTCTGTTTATTGTCAGCATGCACTATATTTTTGTTTTCTGCTGATTTAAATGCTCGAGCTCTTTAAAGCAGGATGGATTCTGATTGGCTGGCAATGTTTTTATTGTTCACTGTTTTAACGGTGTCGTTATCGTTATAGTTGTGGTGTGGACTCTGCTATTCTTTCAAATTTGGAACAATTTTTTTAACTAAATCCTTAATGTTATTAATACAGATATCGTCCTTGGTGTGAACGGGCCTTGACAGTTCTTGTTATTCAGTCAAAAAAGTAACTTATGGTTCATTAAAAAAGACATGAGACAAGAAACTCGAGGTTATGGTAAGGGGTGCGACACTTCCCAAACACGCTCGAAGCCTTTGACCAATCACAACACACTGGTCCAGCCGACCAATCAGAGCACAGTGTGCTTTTTGGAAGGAGGGGCTTCATAGAGACAGGAACTTAACAGAACGTTACTGACAGACTGGGGAAAAGAGGTGCAGCAACAATCTAAAATATGTGAAAAATAATGTGTTTTTAGAACATTCAAGAATGAAAAACTTCTAGTAGAGCCCAACATCTGAGGTAATTCGAGCTCAACAGCTGTCCACAAAAAGATGTAGATGTTCAAGATCGGCTAACAGAGCCAAATGACTGGAAAATCATAATGTAATGCATGTATGAATTGCACTTTCAAGAGCATTTTGAGCATTTCACTAGTTCAGTGGGACTACACACTAGTGGTGTAACGATACCCTCATGTCACGATTTTATACGCGTCACGATACTGAACTCACGATATGATATTATTGTGATACTGCAAGACATTATATAAAAGGTCAACAAAAAATGTACTGTTAATTAAAATGGTAAATTTGGTATTACATTGGGGGTGTAAATGAATAGGCTTGGACTCGGTGCTGGAAACCCAATGCACAGGAAAAATGATGACATCAGAATAAAAATATTCATGATTCTGAAGCTGAAAATACAGAATTATTTTAGACGAATGCCTGCACTATCAACAACTAGATATATTTAAAATAAATGTAGCCACTTTTTACTGGTAACTGGTAAATTTTCCACCATTGCATTATTATACATTATATTCAACATTATATATAGTAGTTTAATGTAGTACTTGACACTAAAACTCCACAAACAGTAATTTTCATTTCGGGTGAACTTTGGCCACATCTGTGTGTGTGTTACATAACTGTGTAAAGCATCTAGATTTGAACAAATCTCAAGTATAAACAGTGGTTTTAATGATGCGTCGCTGAGCAAACACCACTAAAGACCAAAAGGCATGTTGATTGCAGAAATGACTGCCACTGGTGTGTGATGTGTTGGGCTGGGGGGCAGATTCATTTGGCCACCGTTATCACAGACATCAGTAGCCTGACCATAGTTCAGGTTTTACTCAGTGCAGCTAATAGCCTTTTTTTTTAGCAACTTTTCTGTTCAATGCCATTATCTGTGCACATCCGGCTGACTCATGCCCACCCTGCTCAAACACACACACACACACAGGTGCTTTAACAAACTTTGACGTCAATGGAAACGTGACTGATGTTTATGTTTAAAGATTTGCCCTGCATCTATGCATGGATGAATCTCTTGATAAAATTTCCACCATCAGCACCAGCTCGCCGAGACCTGACACACTCGGGTCACACACCTTCAAAAACTCAGGGTCAGTACAAATGTTTTAAAATAAATTACATTAGTAAGGATGCATTAAATTGATCAAAAGTGACACTAAAGACATTTATAAATTATATAAATGATTTCCATTTCAAATACATGCTGTTCTTTTGAATTTTTTTGTCAGGTATCCTGACATTTTTTTTTAAAATAAATCACAATTTCCATAAAAATATGAAGCAGCACAACCATTTGCAACACTGATAATAAGAAATGTTTCTTGAAACACTGCTGTAACTCTGACCTCTCAGGCAGGATTTGTTAACACTCTTTTCCATCAAAGACATTTGATTGATGGGCAACTAGAAATGTCAGACAGAGTGAAAAAGAAAGTTTTCTGATCATTCCACTGCAAAACAAGATGTGAAGTAACCATTAGGCTGTTTTCACACGTCAACCGTTTGGTTGATGTAAAAGTTGCTTTCTGTCTGACGTAATTTGAAACAAAATGAGGCCAAAATGAAGTTCATTTGGAGTTAGTTTCGGAAGTTCGAAATGGGACATTATGGAAAAGTTTGCTCCGGCTGGTAAACACCTTTGCAATTCTACTGGTCCTTGGCGATTGCGTAAAAGGTAGGTGCGTCTCTGAAGCTCCTCCTTCTTTGACATGGAGATCTTCAGTGTTCAGTGTTTATAACATCATCTACACGTAAATTGGTTTAATTTGAATTTGAACAAAAATAATGATTATCCATTGGCTTACAGCTAGTTGGTCAGTTGGTCTAAAGTTAAATGGCACAATTTATTTTTTGTTAAAGTCCAAATATTATTTTGTAAACTGTCAAAAAGCAGAAAAATGTCTGCATCACAGTTCTTAAACACTTGAACACGGGGCCTAAAACTAACTTTAAGTCACACCTGCCAATGGCCTGTTTTTGCAGTTACGACACCAAAATTTTAGATACCAGTGAAATTTCACAATTCTCTCTTCCAATTTCAATACCACAGCTAAAACTACTAGCCTAACTAATATAAATTTAAAACATTATTAAAGACAAGTAAACAGAATAAAATAAATCACAAAAAATCAAATTACAAGTACAATGGCACAATTACATACAATAGAACAAAGATATAAATGAAACAAACAGTGCTTTTCAGGTCGGTTATTCAGGTAGGTCTATATTCAGTCAAGAACAGCGAGTGATTTTTTCGTGTTTGATAAAGATTAAAAACACAGACAGCAGCAGGAATATTAGGCTGTTGTCACTTTAGGACATAATGCACGGATCCAATATGCTGATACTGTACACATGCGTTTTCTTTCTTAACTATTTACGTTCACTTAAGACATGATCAATTATGTCTTCTAGGATACTCACAGAGACATTTCTTGGCATAATTTTGTGTGAATTTTTCCATACAAGCGCAAGAAGATATGAAAGAGAACTCAATTTAGTATTCGTGCGCTGTCTGAGACATGGCTTTCTGGGAGCGCACGGATGTTTAAACTGCGTGTGAGTAACGAATTGAGTTCCATTTTGCATCTTCTTGAGCTTGAACATGTAAATTGCCAAGGCTTAAACTTTCGTGACGATGCAGCACTGTCCCAAGTGCCGTTCATGTTTGTTCATATTCATCTTCTCAAAAATGTTATGGGCCAACTGGCGATCGACACTGTTTCATATACTCGTCAATGCCAATTTTTACTTGCATTTGGTGCTTGGCGAGTGTTAATAGGCCCTGTTTGAACGTAATCAGTACTGGTCAATCTCTAATTCATGACATCCCCAAGAGCCTTGATTTCCCATCGGGTTCTTACCTGAACAGTGGAGCTGATCTCAGCTGCAAAGCCTCCGGTCACTGGAGCTTCATGACTGACGAGCAGCCGGCCCGTCTTCACCACCGACTGGAAGGAAAGAGAACATGAGCTGAAACACATCTGAAGTCAGAAATCACCCAAAGAGCTTTTATAACAGCACACAAGTACATCAAGTCTATTTTTAATTTAAAAATACATGAAGTGTTTGTGTTCAGGCAAAAGGGTTGGCTCCATATTACTATTTCAGCTCACGAAATAGTAAAATCTAAACCAAAATCTAAATGTGAAATCAAAAATTGCAATAAGTTTTATTAGCAAATCAGGCATAGATGCATTTTTAAACCCCTAAATCTTAACGTCGCTTTCACGTTTCACAGCATTCTGCCTGAATTCTGCTGAATTGCAGCATGTTGTAGCAAGGTACCAAATTTACAAAACATTGGTTACTCAAGCCCACAGTATTCTTCGTCCATCTGCGTTCCACAACGTCATTCATCAGTGCTGCCCTCTGACATCTGGTAGAGTATAAAAAGCATTTATACCATACATGTGTTTAACTTGTCCAAACGCGATTTGAAAGTTCTGCGGACACGACATGCATGCATGAGACGGAGCGAAACGCAGAAAATGAAGTATACCCGGGCCTTTACAATTGTTTGTTTGTTGTTTTGTAACAGTACAGTACAACCTGATCGGGCAACCAGTGGAGGATATTCAAATCAGAACACTAAACCTTCCTGTCTGAGGACTCTGGAAATGTTGCAAACCTTACATTGCTTGCATGAGCACTGAATCTCAATGAATTTGAACACGTGGACACTGCATTTATTAATTAGCGCAGACTGACAACACCATTTGCTGCAGATTATTCAATGTCAGTGGTCATTATGACTTCAGTCAAACAGTCTATGTTAGCCTGATAAAAATAAACAGCAGATCACATCTGCAAAGCTCCGACTCAACATCTGCAGGACTCCTCAGACTCTACGAGGTACAAAACTGACAAATCTTGCCGCAAAACCAGTTCTTCAAAAGGAGAAAAACAGGTGCAAAACAGCAGATCACAAGAGCACTCGCGTCCTTGGCTGGTGGTCAGGCAGTTCCTGCGGAAAGATTTTGGTTTGTTCTGTAATCTGTGTAATTATATAAAAGTCTTGATCTTACTTGAGATAAAAAAGGACATAAATGTTTGGCGTTTCATAGCTGCGCATCTGCTGAGAAGAACGTGAGGTCACGCCAATTCCTTCAATGTTTGAGCAATGTGGGCCAAATGTAATAATTAAAATGTTAATTTCAGTCTTCAAACAGATTGGTATGCATTCGATTATTTCAGCACTCGAGTGGCCAAACTGGTCATACATTACCATTTCACTAAGAAAACATCTTGAACCTCATGAACTCAGGCAAATCCACTGACTAGATCTTCTGTTAAAACTCTCATAATAACAATGACAAGTTGCAAATTAAACACTTTCCCGGTAGATTTATAAACTGAAGAATTACTCACAGAAGTAGATTATATGTGGCCAGAAACTAGTTTCTCAGATCTTGCAGTTTTAACCCTAGAATGCATAAAGGGGGTCAAATTGACCCGGAATGCTGTGATTTTTTACAAACATTTTATCAATGAAACATTTATTTATTTGATATTCCATGAATACTTAAGCAACAACAAAAACAACATTTTGAGGGTGAAATTACACCCTCATCAGTGTATTTTTCATATTTCTTTCTTTCTTTTTTTTTCCTCTGGTATCACTACCCCAAGTATGCATAAAGGCAGTCAAATTGACCCATTTTCACTTCCTATGAAATTTAACTTAACAGTATTTTTGGATACATTTTTTGTCAATAACACATACTTTACTATTTCAGATGCAGTAGATCAGGGTTCACCAATCTCGGTCCTGGAGGGCCGCTGTCCTGCAGAGTTTAGCTCCAACCCCAATTAAACACACCTGAACCAGCTAATCAAGGTCTCACTAGGCATACTAGAAACTTTCAAACAGGTGTGTTGGAGCTAAACTCTGCAGGGACAGCGGCCCTCCAGGACCGAGATTGGTGAACCCTGCAGTAGATGAGCAGAGAAAGGCCAGACTAGAGGTTCAGACTAGAATATGCTCTACTGTAGATCCAAATTAGTTTAGAGTTTGTATAGAAAAGGTACTGCATTTTAAAAAGAATACATTAACAATCAATTAGTTCCAAAAATAAATACAAAATCTGTCCTAATTGAAAGAAAACAAGTTGACAAAAAAATTTGAATCCAATATTTGCTGATAATATAACACAATGAGAGACTTATAAGCTTTTTTTTGTAGGCCAGTCATTTTTGTAAAAGTGTAAAAAGGTGTTTGTGGGGGGGGGGGGGGGGATAAAAAATAAAAAAACATTTTTTTTTTTTTTTTATCTGAGTGAAGTCAGTAAGTTTTAGTCTAATGTGATAACATTAACATTTTCGGGTAAAACATAAGTGATAAGCATGTCCAATTGCATCCGCATAGATAAACTGCTCTCACATAAAGTGATACATGATTTGACTTGACTTTGGACATGACAGTTAAATGAAGAATAACAATAATTCCACACCTCATAACCAAGCTGGTGAAACGCCAGAGACGTCGAGTCACTGTAACTGCTTCTGATGCCTCAGATACCAGCGGACTGAGACGGGCACAGCGGGAGAATCTTGAGGTTGTGTGTTAGCAAGGGTGTGAGATTTCGATAAGACAGCAAGTATGCAAGGGTGTGACGGAAGGCATTTTCTTATGGCCGTCCCACAGCGGTCAGAGCGCCCAGAGACACTGCAGCGCGACCAGCCAGAGACGTGTATAATCAGTGATGCTGTCTACACTAGATAGGTGTTTACCGGCAGTAAACTGATGCTTCGTTACATTTCTGACACAAAGGAGAAATAGATTTGCATTGGTCGCTTTGTCGTGTCCGGTGTAGAGTCAGTCATTTTTAAATGTTTTTGAAACCGGTCTCTTATGCTCATCAAGGCTACATTATATCAAATATATAGTAAAACAGCAATACTGTGAAATTTCATTACAAATTTCTATTTGAATACATGTTAAAATGTCATTCAATGTTACCCTGAATGTTGAACTGACTGAAATAAGTTTAAGCACTAAAATTACTGAAAATAAATAACTTAAACTGAGCTACAAATAAATTGAACCTAAACAGAGTTAATAAAAAAAAAAACTAATAAAAATGATATATTAAATTACAAAAAAAGCATTCAAAATAAAAACTGTAATAATATATAAATACTGAAATGACACTTGATTTTGCAACTCAGACCAACAAAGTTTTAAATATTACTTTTAGTCAGTTTTTAAAACTGTTTTTAGTTTCTCATTTTCCTTCAGTTTATGAAAATGATATACAATCATTTTAGTCTTAGAATAGCTTAAAATTCTCCATGCGGTTACGCTACAGGCTTCAGACATTATTCAGACACGTGTACATCATGAAACTAACAAGACTTACGTTACATTTTTCAACATGTATAAAATAAAGGAGGTTTCTGGGCAGCTTTGGGAATCAAGACACTTGCTATTAATTAAACTCTCTTATTATGTTGGATTGGACCCTAGAATATTTTCAACCCCCAACTGGTGGTCCATCAAGAAGGAAAAAAAAAAAGGTCAAAATCCATAATGAAGGTTCACCAGGCAGGACAAGACGAAATGTAGCTTCAGATACAGCACTCGCCGGCATTAGCCCTTGAGTTAATGCGAAAAACTATCCAAATAAAGCTTACGAGTTACGTAAAAGTGATGTGGCACTAGCTAACCCGGTCATCCCACCCAGCAACATCAGGGAAAATCCTGAAGAGTCACAGCACATACCACAGATAGTTCAGACGCAAACAACCCTCGACTGTTAGTACTGTCTCACGGGAGAGAACGTCACTTCGCTGGAGCGAGTCTTGGCCTGGTTGTTTTCCAGAAATACCACAGTGACGTACTGAAAAGGCTAATGACAAATTACACCATTAATGGATGACTGAGGTTGAATGCTATAATGATGAGGCCGTGTTGTGACTCGTGACACAGCCGCTTTTCCTATGCAATGGTGTTAGCCAATCACGACAGGGGTATTGATTCAGATGGCAAAAAAAAGAAAATAGCTGAAATTATACCGTAAGTGGACTTGAGGGGATCCAGATAAAAGTGAGTTGTGACATTTAAATGTAGCGTAAGAGTGCAAATACTTCTCAGGGACACTGCAGATGCCACGGCGCTAACAGACACCAGATAACAGCCACACAACACCCATTCATATTCAATGGGGTCATTTAAAAAATATGCATGTACACTACCGGTGAAAAGTTTCTTGTGCTCACCAATGCTGCATTTTGGTATCCCACTGCCAGCTGTCTAATTCAGTTCTAGCTCACACAAACAGAGCGTCAAAACAGCCTTCAATTGACCAGTAGAAACACAAACACGGGCCGAAAATGAAGTCATCCTATTTTGTCTTTATGAGGTTCCAGTGGCATTCTAAAACACATGTCTCTGTCTTCATGAACTGAACAGACAGCTTAATGAGAAGCTAATGTGTTGACATTAACTACGGCCTGCGGCTCGGATGACGCTTTTATTGTCCAGTGTGTCGTGCCTATGTATCCCGGACAGATGAGTGTTTCTCATTGCCTCTGGGGTTCAGAACGGCGTCTCCTGCTATAAAGGGCAGAGCTGGTGGTCAGCGCTGTCATCCAAATGCTTATTTACAGCTGACCTCTCAACGCCAGCAGTTCAACACAAAGACTCACTGACTGACCCAAGATGAACAGAGAGAGGAGGCTTTTCTTGGACGCATACTCTCTTTATATCTCTCTCACATACTCACACACACAGGGAAAATGCACCAGTCGTTCACTTTCTGTGAGACTTTTTAAAGCAGTGAGTCAGAGTATCTGAGTCCTGGTGATGTTTTTCTTGGTAGTGTCTTAGTGGGGCTTTACAGTTCATGGTGATCCTAAAAAAGGACTGTCAAAATACAAATTGGATGGTTTAATGTATAATATAAAAAAATGTATGGCAGCCATACAATAAAATAAAACTATAGCAAATCTGAATGAATGATTGAATGAAATAAAATAAAATAAGAATTTATGAAACGTATTGTAGAACTGAAGTTCGGCCAAGCAAAATTGACATCTTCGCCCATTATTTAAATATTAAAAATGTGTTAAAGATTTAGTAAGCATATTGCGTAGTTGTGCTTGGAGTCGATTGTTTTATTTGTGATAACGCAATGAAACATGACAAATTGTGCAGACATAATTTTTTACTATAACTATAAACACATGCCAATGCAAGAGAAAACCAATGGAATATTAATAACTGATCATGTTGTAGTCAATGTATCCTTTTCCTGTTAGCTTTTTGTTTTTCGAGTTCACCCTGATCGAGTTCACAGCTGCTGCACTGACGAGAATGTCTCCCAAGCGTTGTAGGTGTTGTGTGGCTGGATGTATTAATCCACATAGCTCTCTCTATTTACTCCCGAAATCTGAGGCAGCCGCTGAAGACGAGGTGGAATTATTTTGTTTTTAAAGAAAATGCTCCCTCAACTCTACCCAAATTCGTTTATGCACTTGCGCACTTCTTATAACTTACTGTGTTTACTCAGCTCTTACGGTGGTTTTCTGAAGTAAAACTGGCGCTTCATCTTTTGTGTGATGTACAATAAACTTTATTAAACTCATCATGTATATGTTTGATCATCATTCGGACCTGGTCCGAAACAGCAGACTTGTAGGCTATTGATAATGGATACATACAAGCAGATGACAAATACGTTATAACCGTAATTAAACTACTAAACTATACCTGTTCCATCTCTATACAGCACTCTGACTCTGTAGGCATTATTGTCCGACTCCGGGTTGAAATGAACACCGTTACTGAGAGTTTCTGATATTATCATCATTCCGTGAGATGAAATTGTCCTGAGAGACTGAGCGCGAGCTCATGAAGCTCCGCCCCCTGGGCCGTGCAGCAGCAGCTCATTTGCATTTAAAGGGCACACACTAAAACAGCACGTTTTTCTGAGCCCCAAAAAATGACAATTTAAACATGCTGTAAAAAATGATCTGTTGGGTATTTTGAGCTGAAACTTCACATACACACTCTGGGGACATCAGAGACTTATTTTACATCTTGTGAAAAGGGGCATAATACGGGACCTTTAAAATAGCTCATATTTTGATGGTTAAACTGAACTTGTAGGGTCATTAAAAACAAATATCCCCTCCGGACATCACTTTTAGCCACTGCTGTAAAAACAGATAATACGAAGTTGAAAATTACCTCCAAAAATTCTAAATGGATGTTATTCTGGAACTGTTTTTGGATGCCCTACATTGTTCTGCGTCCTGAAGCAAAAGCAGTCGAGAACCGCTGCTTTAACAGCCTTTCATCATCTTCGTCTCCTAAATGGGCTCAGAAACAATGCATAATGACTGCAGTCTCAAATATAGGCAGCTGCACAATAGCCATACAATAACCCGAAATAATTACGTTACTAGGGGAGAAAAAAATTACACACAACATCTGAGGTCTTTATGTCAAAGCCTTGGCGTAACAGAGGTCTCTTCCCACGCAAGGGATCATAATGATGATGATGATGATGATGATGAAATGGCTTTTATTAGCAGTGCGTTTGAAAAGTATCAATGCTTTCAGAAACATTCGTGGATATTACACAGCTACGGAAATAATCTTGTGCGGAGCGACAAACAGGAGACATTAAAAGCTACAGAAAGACTGAAGAGTCACCATTTGACAATCATACACGTTTTTTGTTTTATTTCTGCTACTGTACTCTGTCATTTTTGTTTAGCATATTAAAAGTCAACATGAAATGGCATTCAACTATAATTGGTAACACTTAACGGTAACACTATTTTACAGTGTCTTTGTTGCATATGTTACATGTACTTACCATAGTAATAACAATAAATTATGCATAATTACATGCAACTAACCCTCATCCAAATCCTAACCCTACCCTAACCCCATAGTAAATACATGAAGTTAATTTATATTACTAAGTACTTACATGTATAATTACATCGTAACAATGACATCTTAAAATAAAGTGTAACCCACTTTACAATAAAGGTACCATTTGTTAACACTGGTTAATGCATTAACTAAGGGTACATTTACACGACAACGATATGCTTAAAATGTTGAAGTTTTTCCTTTGAGTTTTCCGAGTACAGACGACACTTCATACTTTGCACGTGACGTCACAAGTACTGGCTGGCAGGCAAGAACGTCGTTCTCCAGCAACGAAACCCAGTAAACTAATCAAGGATCTTGCCAGGACGTCGCCAGTTTTACTATACAAAAGTTGGTGTTTTGAGGTGTAAACGACATGCCAGATAGTTGTTGTGCGATTGGTTGCACTAACTGCAGATGAGATAAGCAGCCTTCACAGTATACACGCCTGTGCAGTGATCATTCCATCACTCCATCAAAGGTAATTTCAACATTTGTTTGAATACAATGGGTGTATGATCATGTAATTAATCGTGTCTTTAAGTTAGCCTGTAGTTTCGTCAATCAACACCACCAGCTGGTTCGGCGAGTCAGCTGTTTGTGTTATGAGTCTAAGCTAGGCTAACTGTGCGTTCACACCGCCGCCGGCGAGAGCGGCAAAATTCATTGAAAATGAATGACTTCCGGGCACTTTGACGCTCTCGCCGGTGGCGGTGTGAACGCACAGTAACAGCTGTCGGTCTTTTACTAACAACAACAAAAGTGTGTGATAGGTTGTTTTGAGGTTTGTGATATCTATGGTTTTCAATGAGAACCAGAGATGACCCAACAGTGGAGCTAGATCATTTACGGAGGAATTATTACTGCTCGATTATCTTAAAAAACCTTGTCTGCTTTACACAATTTAGCTACCTTGGAGTTAATCCTAGTCCACAGTTATGCAGCTAGCTCACTAACAGACTTGATAGCTACTAGAAAGACCTGGAACTACAGGACTCTACGTTGAAAATACCCATTTGTTGCCCGCCAGGTATCCATGGTAGTCATGTGACTGCAAAGTATGAATTGTCAAAACGATCCCCATTCACACGGATCCGCGAAAACGACTACAAATGCTGTATTCTGCGGCCAGGCCATTAGATGGAGATGAAACACTATAGACTGAACACGTAATACACATGTGCATGACATCATCGTTAATACAAACTGTGTGTGATTTATAGCAAGCAGAATACAACGGTCTCTTGTGCACACAAGTGTCATCATGAGAATGCTGGAAAAAACTAAACTCAGAGTCAATTCAGAATCACTGGAAAGAATTGCGATGCATCCGAGAATTTTTTTGTGCCTAGTAAAAAAACTTCCATTATAGAATTAGAGAATTCAACTTGATGTGTCTGTATATCAGCGGTTATACAATGGTCCACCCATCAGATTAGGTCTGAACTATATGTTCAATAAACATGTAAATGCTGTGAACGGGAATGAAGGACAGATACTGATCTGAGCGGATGTTGAAGGGAAGGGTTAACGCCGTCTCTGCCCTGTGCTCTCTGTCCCGCGGTGGCGACGGTGGCGGATGCTTTACTGCGTATTGTACAGCAGGGCTGTGATTAGGACGGAGGGAAAGATCCTGTTTACTACTGTTCCCATACACACCCTGCATAATGAGCCCTGCACTGCACAATCCTGCAACCCTCCTGTTGTCTTGGGGTCAATTTCGTGAATATTTGTCATTTATGGTCATGAATGTGCATGTGCATGTGCAAGTTTTGACACCTACATGTGTTTTAGAAAAGATGTTTCTTACAACTTTTGGGCTGGGGACATAATGACCTGCCCAATGGTTTCCATGTAATTTGCCAAAATAAATCAAAATTAAAAATCAATTAAAAAAAAACTTGTCAAACATTAAAATATTAAATGCATGAGAACTTGTTAAATTGAAGACTCGTCTTCTGAATCAAAAGGAACATTGTTTATTTTGTGAATGTGCAGCTAATTTTGAACAATATGTGGGCCAAACTGACCACTTAACACATTAGAAATAACCCATCAGAAATAAATGGGAATTATTACATTTTATATTTCTTCTAGTGATGGGCAAAGATTAAATCGCATCCAAAACAAAAGTATGTGTTTATATAATATATGTGTGTGTGCACTGTGTATAATTATTTTTGTATATATAAATACATACACATGCATGAATGTATACATTTAAGAAAAATGTGTTATTTATATATAATATAAATTATGTATAAATATTATACATCTATATATACATACATATATACACATGCATATATACACATGCAAATATTTATTAAATATATACACATGCATGTGTGTGTATTTATATTTACAAAAATAATTATACACAGTGCGCACACACATATATTATGTGTAAAAAAAACTTTTATTTTGGATTTATTTTGGACACATTTCTCCCATCTCTGACAAGCTACAATAGAGGTTTTCTGTAATTCCGTGAATCTTTATAGTGTTTTTCATGGTGTCGTTTTTTGCCAAATTGCATGTTCAATTTGATCCGCAACACAAACATACCATTTTTAGGTTTCATTTGTTATAAAAAGTAGGCAACTACTTGATTAGTCCTGCCTCTTAGTCCTCAGCTGCACTTGTTCTATATATGGCGAAAGCAGGATAAAAATAGCACAACTTTCACAGTTCTGACTAACTAAATATGTAGTCTATTAAGACATTACAGGAAGAGAACATTTACACATCCTGCGCACAATATGGATGTGCCACTACTGTGGAGTGTTTCTTTTGTTGTTTTGTAAATGGTTTGTGAACCTTTAATCAGAGGCCACCACATGGACATAACTCACAAACACCATGAGATCTCCATGACAAATTGGCTTCAGACACAGCCTGAATTCTTAATCGGTGTTTTAACGAGTTAGAGCGCTATTAGCACGCATGGGAAACCGGAGGCCGGAGAGTAATTCATGCACACGCATATCAGAGCGACAGGCCTTCAGCCAACATGAAGCCCGGACGCCAGGGGAGACCTCAGACTGAAATAGCTCCAAACAACCCATAAAGCCCAATTAAACCCGATTCAGCCAACTCAGGCAGGCCTGACGTGACCTGCCTTTATCCCTCAAAACAGGCCACCACCCAAGGGCAACAGAAAGATCACACACACTATGCACACACCTTTACAGTGCTATAAAGTGCTGGAATCCAAAAGTACAAGGGCAAACAAACCGCTTCAAGGAGAATGCGCAAGGCATTTCAATAAATAGGTAAAACATTTATTTAATCCTATATTTATTTGGTAAATTTAAGTTTACACACACATATTGGGACTGGAACAAGTCATTGCAGGAAAATAAAAAATGTAAGGAAATAAACCACATGACTATCAGTAGCACCGAGTCAAAATTGCATTATAGAGAGAAAAAAACTCCACATAATAACATGTTTTAATTAAGTAACCCAAGCAAACAGGACTTTCACTTCCCATCATGCTTTGCACAGGGTTGAATTGGAAAAGTAAATGTTGAAAGTGTTATTTTATGATTTTTTTTTAGCAAGATTAGAAAACCATTACAGCCAATAATTCCATGCACATTTTTCAATAGAACATAACTAGCTAAGAAATATCCAAATGCACAAGAACAACCACCAATACTTGCATTTCAGAGGACTTTTGTGTGTGTCCGTGTTGGAGAGTTTGACATTATAAACCACCTTCTACTTTTAAATCTATGGAAAAAGAGTATCCTTTTAGTTTCACGGAGGAAAGGAAGGGATGTTTTTTTCACATAAAATTGACATCAGGGTGAGTAAAGATTCTATTAACAGTTTCCTTTTGTGAGTGCCATCAGCTCAGTGTCTCTGTGTGGAAGGTTAATTTGCGGTGATTCTGCACGTTATTAACACATAAGTTAATCTGCTGGTGTGAAACTGGAGACATCAGTCATTCTCAGTTTCAAACTGTAAAACATACTTTTATTGGAGCAGCAAAACATCTCTTAAAGGCTTTGAGAGTGGCCCTGTGGGACACTTTTAGCTCTGGAGCCTGCGTGACCTGGACTTCAAATCACAGAGCCACATGATTACACCAGAGCAGAGCCAACCCAGGCCTCACTCCACTAACCATAACTAACTTCAGTTCACTCAGGAGACCAAAGCCTCCACTCAATTACATAATGCTGCCAGTGGACGAGGAGCAGCTCGTTTCTCTATGAAAATCCTGCTGTGCAATCAATATCCAGCATTCTGTGCAAGATATTTTGAAGAGCTTTGAGGTCCAAACAGATTAGATCCCACAGACTATTAATGTATTAGAGAAAAAGATACTTTCGTGTCATACAAGTTTGAAATGAAAGAATGATTCATTTTTGGCTGAACTATCCCTTTAAGTCAACATATGCATCCCATTTTACTTCCATTATGTGATGCATTTGAGTGAACTTGATAATTTAACAATGAAAAAAACATTGCAGGACTTGATTTTATCCATCAGGAATTGATTGAATGGTAAAAGTTGAAGCTTAATGTGATTTTAGAATGCTAAAAAAAAAAAAGTCTAAACTATTTGGCTATTGATTCAGAGATGATGCAAGATCAATTTTAATTTCATGTTCCTTTTGAACAACCCACCACCTCCTACACAAAGATAACCTAAAATGAGCACAAGTTTGCTATAGAAGAAAACACAATAGTTGTGATTCCAGACTGCTATAAACCGAGACGTCACTACATCCGCTATATGGTAAATAAGTAAGGCTCTGTTTACACCTGGTATTAAGATGCGTTTCGGACGATCGGATCACAAGTGGACGACACTAAATACAGGTGTAAACTGGATGTAAAACGCTTTGAGCTTGTCCACTTTTGACCACTTCCAGAGGTAGAAAACGCATTAGACCGGATTGCTTTCGTAGTGTAAACGCTCATGTGGTCGAATGTGTTCAAACAGCCGCAAAAGACCGTCTACTCTCCGTCTACTGACCCGATGAGTGAACATTATGGGAAGAGCTCCAGCCAGACGGGATTTAAACTTTGTCGTCTGAAGACCCAAGTTTGATTTGAAGAGGAAAAACGTACCAAGCACAATATTATCTCACCATTCCTGATTTCTAACACACACTCACAGCGTTCGGCTGATCTTGCGGCTGTCAGAGCAGAAACAAAAGCTGATGCTCTCCGTATATTTTCCCACAATCTGTGCACATTCATATGTAAATTGCACAAGCTTATTTTGTCTTTCAGATCTAAAGATTTACCCGCCCATAAACCCTTCTCTTGAAGATATCAGGACAGAAGTGGTTGAAAGTGGACAAAAGAGACGGATTAAAACACCAAGTGTAAACGCGTATGTGTCTCCCTCGTCTACTTGTGATTCGATTGACTAAAGCGCATCTTAATACCAGGTGTAAACAGGGCCTAAGTCAGTGGTCAGAGACACTAAAAAAAAAAAGAGAGGGAAAAGCTTGAATGAATAAATATCTTTTGCTTTTATGAGCCTGTGTGGATTTCACCAGCTCTCATCCAAAGCAATGACACAAAGACTATTTCTAGGAATTCTAGAAATCTCACGAGTGCCGAGTTGAGGAATGCAAACTTTGCAGGAGTGAACAGAAGAGTAGATCTGGTGAAAGCTGTAAATGGAGTGTGATTAAAAAGGAGAAGAAAAAGAGAGAGGAGGAGTACCTCATAAATAAAGGAGGGTGGTGACTGCAAAGACAACTAGAGGAACACATAACCAACCATAGTAAATCCCACAGCAAACTCCCTGCGGAAGCTCATGACACGTCAGGAATACAGCCAAGAGTTACGGAAATGTCTCTGTATGGAACTCAAATTAACTCACGAGAAAAATAGTCAAGAAGAAGAAGTAAAGATCCTCTTTGCAGTTCATTTACTTATAAAAATCAAATCCAGATGAGACACTTAAAGTTCACGGTCTTGTGTGGTGAAATCAGTGACTTCATTTTCCAGCAGCTGTAGAATCATGAGTCACATGACTTTTATAGCATATTTTAATTGGCTAAATAAATTACCAATTTTCTCAAGAACATGAAGCAAAGACGACAATTATGGATGCATGGATATAAAAATGATATGGCCGATTTCAATAAGTTGCTATTTATTTTCCTAAAATTCCAAATCTAAAAAAAAATATTAAAAGCATTAAGCACTAAAATCAATCGGAAAATAAAATAAGGGAAATTACAGTGTAAAATTAAATTCAATATAAATCAATAGCCCCACATTTCAGTGAATAATAAAAAAATTAAAAAAAAAGTCTAAAATCGGCTTCTTTGTTCCAAATGATTTAGACTGATAATTTATGATTTCAGTCATTTTACTGATTGATTTCAAACAACTAAAATATGTATTACACATACATATACATACATATTTATATATATTATATTTATATTTATATATTTACATATTTATTTATAGTTTACAAATCAGACACAATCTATTAAAATCCCATTCCAGAATAAATGAGGTATATAAAGGCCTATAAAATATAGTTAATAGAGGAAATAAAGTTTCTAGGTTTTCTTCTTAACATTCAAACACTTTCAAGGACCAAAGCCTATTTTCAAGGACTCTCCTTGCATCTAAACATCCGAAATTCAAGCACTTTTAAAGAGCATGGGAAAGCCATTCGAAAGAAATCTGCACAAAGTAGCAAAAAAAAACTCCTCACAGTAGCAGTAGAGTATTTGTAGGTCATTAAAGGCCCCTTACGCCCTTTTTTACAAGGTGTAATCTAAGTCTCAGGTTCCCCAGAATGTGTCTGAAATTTCAGCTCAAAATACCCCACATATCATTTATTATTTCATGTTGTAAATGACCATTTTTGAGTGGAAGGAAAAACATTCAGTTTTCGTGCATGTACTGTATCTTTAAATGCAAATGAGCTGCTGCTTCCTGCCCCGCTTTCCAGAAGAGGGCGGAGCCTGTACAGTTCATGCCTCGGATACTCTGCCAAAACTAAACATCTATTTGTTTTGATTATCATCTCTATCGTGGTCACGCTCACGTGACATTGCAATTCTTCATCATAAAAGTTTATCTGCATGCGTTTTAAAGCCATATCAGTTTAAACTTCTGATATATGGTTTTCTGAGCGCACACACCCGAAGCACGAGAACAGAGAGCTGGATGTCAGATGGCGCGTCCCGTGAGTATTAAACTAAGTTCTCTTTCATGTCTTATTGCACTTAAACTGTCAAATACACACACGGTTATGTCAAAAACACACAAAGTTCACATAAACACAGTCTTTTATGTCTGTGAACGTAAACAGCAAGGAAAGAAATCGCATGTGTATATTAGATCTGTGTATTAAAGTGAAAGCAGCGTAAAAGGTGCTATATATGCTGTTAATATGAATCAAACAACAAAAGAAAAATAGAAAATCACTCACTGCTCTTGACTGAATAACTTTAGTAGCTTTAATAAGAATACATTTCTTACTTGAATGCTGCTGTTAAATGCTCTGGCGAGGAGATAAACATGGTGGACTGTGTATAGCTCACTGAGGGCGGAGTCTTTGCTAAAAGGGCGGAGTCGGTCAGCAGACATGGGCGGGGCCTATGCATTTGTGACATCACATTGCATAGAAACCGCAAACGGCTTATTCTGAGACTCTGCTTGAGATTAATGGGGATTCAAAAAAAGGAGTGGGTGGATTTTTACCGTTATAAAGTGGTTGTGTACACACACACACTGCAGACACACATTTAAGTTCAAACACCATGTTAAAAGTGAATTTTGCATAATAGGTCCTCTTTAATATGGACCCCAGCAGGACTGCTGTCACATGTACTCATACAGCATGTTAATCAGAGCACTCATTATGCAGCATTATGCTACGCTAACCCTGTCCTTTGAATCCCAGACAAAACCTTGAAAAACAGACAGAAAGGTCTGTGGGCCACATGAGAACAGAGCCGATCCAGGGCCTGATGGGTGTGGGGTTAGGACACGGTCCAGCCTGAACGGGAAGCATAAAACGCTGGATTCTGATCAGTCGTGAGTAATTTTCCAATGCCTTTCCACAAATAAAGCTCTGAAACAATGGCCACACATGACAAGAGTTACGACACCACCTCCTGACCAATATGCGTGAACCATCGAGTCTAAGAACATCCAACGGCTCCAAACCAAAGTGATGTCTGCTAATAATGTAATTATACGTGTAAGAGTCAGTCATAAATAATGCAAGATGCAAACCAAGCCACCAGCGTTTCTTCCTCTGCCATCACCACCATAGTTGTTTCCAGAGACTTACAAATGCAACCTGCCAACAATATTCTAGTACTGTGGTTGTCAAACAGTCTTTAGCCTTGTGAAGCACAGCATTGCACCACTTCCCGTTCAAGATGTGTGACTGTTTTAGTTTTCCTGTAGCCAAACTGTTTGATCAGGACACTAGAAACGGAAAGATCATTGGTTTGTTTTACATAGAACGCTCATTTTGATACATAAACACTCATATTAATTGATAATGATATGTAAATAAAAATGTTTCTTGAGCATCAGATCATCATATTAGAATGATTTCTGAAGGATCATGTGACACTGAAGACTGGAGTAATGATGCAGAAAATTCAGCTTTGATCACAGGAATAAATTACATTTTACAATATATGACAAAAGAAATCAGTTGTTTTAAATTATAATATTTCACAATATTACTGTTTTTCCTGTAATTTTGATCAAATAAACGCAGCCGTGAGAATGCTAATCGTCATCTGTTCTCACAGGTTCCTAATTTATAAATATGGCAACATAGTAATCAACACATTAAAAGGTTAGTTCATTAAAAAATTTAAATTATCCCATAATTTACTCACCCTCAAGCCATTCTAGGTGTGTATGACTTTCTCATTTCAGCCAAACACAATCAGAGTTGTATAAAAAAAAATATCTTTGCTCTTCCAAGCTTTATAAAGAGAGTGGACAGAGCCTGAGTTTTTGAAGCTCCAAAAAGCGCATCCATCTATAGTAAAAGTAATCGTAAAAGACTTGCGTAGAAGCCAGTGATTCTAGTTTATAAACTTATAAATATGAATGAATGATTGAATGAATGACTGAGGCATTTATATAGTGCTTTCATATGTACTACTGTACACCCAAAGCGCTTTACAATCATGTCGGGGTCTCTCCTCAACCACCACCAACACTTGGATGATGCAATGGCAGCCACAGTACAACGGCGCCAGTGCGCTCACAACACACCAGCTATAGGAGGAGAGAGAGTGATTGAGCCCATTCAATGGATGGGGATTATTAGGAGGCCATGATTGGCAAGAGCCATTGGAGGGAATGTGTTCAGGACACCGGGGATACACCCCTACTCTATACGAGAAGTGCCATGGGATTTTTAATGACCATAGAGAGTCAGGACCTCAGTTTTACGTCTCATCCGAAGGATGGTGCTCTTTGACAGTATAGTGTCCCCATCACTCTACTGGGGCATTAGGACCCACACAGACCACAGGGTGAGCGCCCCCTCACTAACACCTCTTCCAGCAGCAACCTGGTTTTCCCAGGAGGCCTCCCATCCAGGTACTGACCAGGCTCAGCCCTGCTTAGCTTCAGTAGGCAACCAGTCTTGAGCTAGAGGGTGATATGGCTGTTGACCATATATGGATATTTTTCTAACAAAAATGCATCGCTTCACTTCAGAAGGCCTTTATTAACCCCCTGGAGCCGTATGGATTACTTTTATGAAAGATGGATGCACTTTTTTGGGCTTCACTCCCATTATAAAGCTTGGAAAAGCCAGGATATTTTTTTATTTAACTGCGATTGTGTTTGGCTGAAAGAAGAAAGTCATATACACCAAGGATGGCTTGAGGGGTGAGTCAATTATGGGATAATTTTCATTTTGGGGTGAACTAACCTTTTCAGTTCTATATGTACATCTGTAGATTCTGTGAAATGCTCAGTCTATGTGAAAGTGAGTTTGCATTAACTAATTTCCTTCATTTCATTCAAGACGAATTGTTAAAGAGGTCACTTATAACGCCAGTCAAGGTTCCCAGTTTCTGTAATTTATGGCCATTTTCCACCCTCTCTCTAATGCTGTTGTTGAAAATAAACTGGTTTCTAACCGCCTTGCGGACGTATAAATATGGACGCTTACGATCATTTGTCTTGCATCAGAAAGTTGTTCCTCGGTTTCAGTAAATGCTCTATTTAGACTGAGCAGAATGTTTTAAGTTCTGAACATTACAGTATGTTTTCCTAGCTCAATGAACTCTTCTTGAAAGATCAAGGTCTGCAGAGTATTAGATAACTGCAGAGCCCGACCCAGCACTGTGAAGTGGGACTGAAATGGACTAATTCAGCAGTCCACTAAAATCTGTTCCAGTGGCTGATGGGATCAAAGACCCATTAACCTGTTCACTCGTCCATCATAAATCCAACAGACACGGTGAATTCAAGATAAGTGGCACAATTAAATTACTCTGGAAGCTGCTGAAATATATTGGGCCACTTTCTGGTTGCATAAGGCAGGCTTGGCTGAAAATGTCTTCAGTTTTCCATCTTGACTGGCTAGATCAGATGTTCTAATAGGGGAAATACAAAAACACTGAATAATGCCAAGTTAAGCTACTTTCTAATAAGGACCTGTAGGCTTTACAGATGATGGTATGACATATGTCCTTTAAGGGTTAGTTAACTCAATAATGAAAGTTCTGTCATCATTTACTCACCCTCATGTCATTCATTTAGAAATAAAAGGAGTGGTTTGGCAGATTGTTCACGCATGAACTACCGCATGAATCATATAAACTAAAGTTTGACAGATTTTTTTCTCTTATGTGGCAGAAATGGGCTTCCATAGATTTGAGAGCTATGGTGGAAAGGAGGATTTTCAGCAAGTATAAACTTATATTTGGGTCTCTTCCTCATATTAAAACATCATATGGCTTTGGAGCACTACCGCATGAATCATATAAACTGCTTTTGTGGTGCTTTTGTCATTTTTTTTAGCATAACAGTGTCCATCTTTTCCAGGATGTGGGAAGATGTTTAAAAAAATAATAATAATAATTTATATAAATTTAAAAATACCTTAAATCCCCCTAACACTGGACAAAAGTAGAGTAAAAACATTAATAAAGTGAGTGATAATACATATGTTTTTATTTATTTTTAAATTACATTATTATGTTGCAAAATCACATTTTATAGCCTGGGGTCTCCAGCATCCTGAGTGTACATTAAAAACGAATAGCGCATAATGGTCAATGTATGTTTGAATAAACCGGTCATGAAAACAAGTTATTACAGCCACCACTTAAATGTTTATATTTAACAAATTGGAGAAGAAACAATTATATCATTAAAAGTTGATACAACTTTTCAAAACTCTAAGCAAATTCGGCTTTGGTCCAGTCTTTGCAGCACCCCAAGCTAGAGTGAGGACTAATAACTTTAATTCACAATATTTCACTGTTCAGAGAGGGACACGACAGGGTTGTCCGTTGTCCCCTCTTCTCTTTGATCTGGTCATTGAGCCACTTGCCGCGGCATTGCGATGTAATAACAATATACGGGGTATCACGAGAGGCGGCCTGGTTCATAAAGTGTCATTGTATGCCGATGATTTGCTGATGTTTATATCAGATCCGGAGACTTCAATCCCAGAATGCCTAGACACCATTTCTCAGTTTGGTAAATCCTCTGGGTACAAGATTAACCTCACCAAAAGTGTTTTGTTCCCAATTAATGTTTTGGCTCGGAATCGATCCTTTGACTCAAACCCATTCAGGACTATAGAGGGCCCCATGACATACCTGGGAGTAAGTGTCACAAGTAGATATAAGGACCTATTCCAAAATAACTTCAAATCAGCCTTAGGACAGATCAAGGAGAACCTTAATCGTTGGTCTACTCTGCCCCTGTCCTTGGCTGGACGTATTAATTCAATAAAGATGGTAACGCTACCTAAGATCTTGTACTTATTCCAAACAGTCCCAATCTTCATACCCAAATCATTCTTTAAGGAGCTTGACAGGCACATCAGTACATTTATATGGAACAAAACTATACCTCGCGTACAGAAAACAGTTCTCGAGAGATGTAAGGAGAATGCTGGACTAGCTCTACCAAATTTTTTATACTATTATTGGGCTGCAAACATTCACAAATTAGTAATATGGTATGGAGCTTCTATTGGTGGGAGTAGTCCGAATTGGTGTCTAATGGAACAACATTCATGCTCGTCCGTCTCTTTGGCCTCAATGCTGTGTGCTCCACTGCCAGTGGCAGTGGGTGCACATACAAACAATCCTATTGTAAGAGGCAGCTTACGCATATGGACCCAATTTCGCAAACATTTTGGTCACATACAAGCTTTGGTGTCTATGCCTCTGTCCTCAAACTTTCTTTTTAAGCCATCGCTTATAGATACGGCCTTTCTCACCTGGGCTAGAAAAGGCATAAACAGTGTGGGAGATCTTTTTGTAGATGGCACGTTCGTTTCTTTTGACTATTTGGTTAATGAATTAAGTTTACCAAAAACACATTTTTTTAGGCATCTTCAGGTCCGTGATTTTGTCCGTTCCCAGTTTCGTTCATTCCCCTTAAAACCAAATATCGGCCCTCTTGATCATTGTCTGAGGGTTAAGCCCCATCTCTCGGGCGGTGTCTCCCAGCTGTATACTGCTATTCAGGCCATGAAATGCCCATCTCTTAAGTCTCTTAAGGTACAGTGGGAGGAGGATCTAAACACAGAATTGGCAGATGAAATTTGGCAAAGAGCTATACATAAAATATACACATTGTCTATCTGTGTTAGGCACAGGTTGATACAATTCAAAGTATTTAATCGCCTGCACCTCTCTAGGACCAAATTGGCCAAAATATATCCTAATGTGGATCCCAACTGTACGCGCTGTCACCAAGCCCCTGCCTCTCTGGCTCACATGTTCTGGTCATGCCCAAGCATAGGCACATTCTGGTCTGAGATATTTAATACATTCACCTACATTTGTAAAAAGAATATTGATCCAGATCCTATCATTGCAATATTTGGGGTGGTACACAGTAAAGTTGGGGTCTCAAGAGGCCAATCTCAATTAATAGCATTCTCTACACTGTTAGCCCGCCGACTAATTCTTACAAATTGGAAATCTTCCTCACCCCCAAAACACTCACGTTGGGTGTGCGAAACTATGTCCTTCCTCCAGCTTGAAAAGTTAAGAACTACAGTCCAGAACTCAGCAGAAAGGTTCCAGAATGTATGGCAACCTTTCTTGGATTATTATGAAAATGCATTTGATGCTAATTCTTTAGATTAAAAAAATTATGTTCTCATCTCCCCTTCTCCCTTTTCTTTTTTTTTGTGTGTTCTGTGTGCATTCTCAGTATTTGTACGAACCTTGGATGCCAATCTGCGACGAAAGGGGATATATGAGATAATGTTGGTTTGTTTGTGTTATGTACATTTAAAACAATAAAAACACTTTGAAATAAAAGTTGATACAAAAACTGCAATTTAAATGCTTATATACAACTATTTGATTATTGATTATTAAACTATTTTTGGATTTTGGCTAAATAAAAAATAAAAAAAGTAATTTAAATTTCACTTATGGTGTTAAAATTCAGTTTGCTTCATTACTTTTATGTTCGGAAGTAAAAAGTCATACAAATTTGGACTAAAATGGTTCAAATGAAAGAATTGGCAATGTTTTTGGTGAACTAACCCTTTCAATTTTACAAGAAGCACTGGTTTTTGTTGCACTGCAGCTCTAAATGAATAAATCATTCATACAGCAATTCCATCTGGCTTTGAGAAACACACCGATCTAAATCATGAGGTCTTTGAATTAGATCTGCATTAGAGAGCGTGGCACTTATCAAATGAGGCTGACAGACTCATGGAGTGTTTCTCCAGCAGATGAAAGTCAGTCAGGCTCGCGGCTCCAACACTCTTCCAGTAATCATCACACCACGTCCAGCACACAAGCACACGATTCCTCATCCAAAGTCAAAAAACATGTCGTATCCGAGCGGATTCATTATCTTTAGAGTACCGGAGTCATTGCACCAACACAGTCAAGTCCATGTTTGCTGTGAAATGAGACATGTAATGACGTGCACTTTCATTTGGGGTTCAATGAGTTCAGCCAACAGTGCTCAAGCTCCACATGGGATACAGGCAGGAATTCTGTGGCACGCACGCGCCGTCTCACTTTACAGAGCAAACAATCCCATTAAGACAAGCCAGGTCACTCCTCTATTCATCTGTGTGCGTGTCCATCAGGTGTCTCTGCAGATCCACGGGCCTCGGGTCAGCGTAAGCACAGATGATGTACGACCCCAAACCAAAGGCATTATCTCGTCAAGTAGCCTCCATTGCGAAACTCATTCTCTAAAGCAAAGGGAACAGTTGTAGTCCACACAGCAGAACCCAACACAAACACTCCAGAGACCCTCCTCTAAAGAAGCAGAAAAACACTTCAGTCTCTTCCTCGCTCCTGAATGTGAGCGTTTATGTGAGCGGTGGAAGCAGGAATTGTGTTTTATTATCTGCTGTGCTTTTCACAAACACTCTGACAACATTTTCACAGGCAGTGGTATGGCCTTGTGTAATTACTAAACTGCAGAAGTGTTCCTGTGGCTCACCGGTCACCAAGGTTAACGGAAGCAACTTAACATGTAAAAGATGTACACTAAATGCACTTCAAGCCGCTTCAGTTAGTATCTGCTAAAATGTATAGCAGGGAAAAGTAAATCGGTCATTCACTTGTCCGAGCAAAAAAGTAGCTTGTCCAGGAAAAATTGGATTTTTGTGTTGTAAATATAAATTAATTCTGAAGCATTATTCCCATTTAGTGTTCTATCAGCTTTGACATTTAAATCTGCATATTTGTGATATTTACCCATACCCATTTTTTTTTTACCTTTATAAAGTTTTTTCCCCCCTTAATCTTATCAAATGTATGCTTCATCTTTTCTTTTAAATTCTTAAATTTGATCAGTAAATTAAATTATAAGACACTGATTGGCAGTTACCAATCAAATTAAATCATTTATACTAACAAATTACAACTGCATTAAATAATGTTATGAGATTGTTTTTGAATTTGACATTTTGAAAAGAATAATCATTTTAAAAATGACATTAAACCGTTCAAACGGCTGATTCATTCAAGAATGAGGCAGCTGTTTATGAATGGGTCATTGAATCTCAACCAATTCGTTCAAAGCGCTGAATCATTCAGTATTGAAAACACGACTGAGTGTTGCTGTGAGATGCACTGTGTTTCTGCTGTGATCTTTGGAACTATTTTCGCTGTTGAAATAAATTGACTTAATTTTATCATCGTATGAAATCAGTCACAATCGTGATGGTATTCAGGAAAACAGCACGCTTGGTCGAGTGATGTTGCTTAACTGTCTCTTATGTTATTCATATTAAAATAATCAGAGTTGTTCTCGCGTTTTGGTGATTCCCTAGTTATTAGTTTTTTTTTTGTCATTGACCTTTTCTTAAGTCTACTTGTCCGGTCAGGCAAGTAAACATCTCTTTCACTTTCCCCTTGAAAAAAAACGTTTTGGTGGGACAAACGTCAAGCATTAAATGTCGGGCCTTGTATAAATGATACACAAACATAAGTGATTTGGAGTTTCCAGTTTTAATTCACACCATTTATGGTTTTCTTTTGGGTTTCTTTGATGAAACCAGTTTTAGTGCTGAAAAGCACAGAATAGTACAATGGTATCCCTCTTCATTTAGGTTTGACAGGTCTTTGTGATGCATGACTTGTTTTTGGGGGGGGAAATGGTCTTTGTAGCATGAGAATTAAGGTGTGTTCACACTGGCAGTAATCAAGTTGCTTCAGGTAGCAGAATGTTCTTCATCTGCACTCAGTTCATATGCATAACATTGGCCTATGTTACCTTAGCATCCTAGCTAAGATTAGCAACCTTTGAAACTTAGGAAAAGAATCAGGACAGTCGATGTGTTTAGGACCACCGCTGAGCCAGAGGAACTGCAGGAAGTCCAACCTTCACGTTAAAAGTAACCTCTTGAGACATTCAGCAACACTGCACAAACACACAGCACATCTAAACATGCATTTAACTAGGTGAAAATGCAAGAGCAGTGAACCACAGGGCTCAGGGCACATCTTGATCACGTTAACCAGACGCGGCAGTGCGTTTGCTTTGGAACATCAGCTGTGCTGCTGAGATGGCCAGAGAGCGGAGCAAATCAAAATATCCTTTAAATACAGAGCTGAACCCATATGGAAACAAGACTCCCATTGAAATGAGGACTTGGCTTTTCCAAGGTCTGCTGACCACTGGCCTTCGCACATGGAGGAAAGTGCAATCTCCATTCACAATGGACCACAGACTGGGTCACGTCCTGGGAGTCCGGACAAAAGATCACCAATGGATCTGAACCAAGACTGAAGCCTGAGACCTGGCATCACGAGAATACGTCACCTCATACAAAGTGTAGGACACCTTTGTTCTTATGATTTATGGGGGCAAACACTTATGATTTATGGGGTTGACATTTTTCATAAAAGTGAATCTGCTCTGTTACTGGCTTTCCAAGGTCAAGGGTTTGCCAATTATCCATGAAAATTAAGGCTCTACCGTTCAAACGTTTGGGGTTTGTACGAAGGTTTTGTAAACTGTATCTTCTGCTCACCAAAGCTGCATTTACTTAAAATATAATTTATTCCTGTGATCAAAGCTGAATTTTCAGCATTATTACTCCAGTCTTCGGTGTCACATGATCCTTCAGAAATCATTCTAATATTCTAATATGCCGATTTGGTTCAAGAACATTTCATATTATAAATGAATAAATAATTGTACAGGCAGTTTATGTCTCATAATATCCTTAATGAATTATGATAATTTTATCTTAGAATTGTCCATATAACCTCTGTACTTCCAAGTCTTCTAAGTAAATATGACAAATCTTCCCCTTTAACAAAGCACCAAAGTATCAATCTCCATTTCACATATGTAATGTCATGTTGGATTAAGACACAAGCGAGAATTTGCAGTCAAATGATGTAAAATCTGCCGTGAATCATGAATCTGAATGCAGATGCATTTCAGAGCTTTGGTCGAAGGCAAGATCATCAGCGACTAAAGGCCGTGACACACCAAGCCGATGTAAAAAGTAGCGACGACAAAATCTGACTGTTGTTGCCTCGTGTCAGCTGCGTCTGGGACAGAAAGCAGCACTTGAACACACCAAAAAGACTATGGGAAACTTCCAACTACAGGCGAGTTCTGCGCCTGCATTTAAGGAAATCTCTGTCTATATCAGCAGGTATCAAGTGTCTATATTCGACATTCAGAAAGGGAAACTTAAACAAGGACTGCAGATATCACTGATCACTTTCTTCATTCAGGCGGCTCATGGAGTTAGGAAAATAAACAGCCTCTGTCTGTGCCCGACAGACGCTCACCGATGGCCCGACACTGGATGATGGCCGACCGCCGGCTTGGTGTGGCCCTAACAACTGAAATTTCACTTTATTCCTCAAACACAGCGATGGTGTGACTACATTAGACTTGATATTTCCCCCTATACCCTTAAATAGGGCATTATTTGAGGGAACAGACATTTGTAGTGGTGTCCAAAAGCATAGTGGACGTTATAGAGTGCACTGATTCAATCCCACAATGCACCGCAATGACAAGTGTACAACCGATGTACGCTCAACGGCTAGAGAATACCCAGAATGCACTGCGAAGCTTGGGCCAAATGAATTCCCGCGTCTCACTAGAAGATGCGCTCGCAGCTGAATTATCAATCCATCCGTTTTCCACGTACAGCGTAATATCATACAAGTATAAATTACTTTTGAATTGATTATTAAATTGTTTAAGGTTTATACATGACAGAGAGTTCAAGATAAATCTTTTCATTACTACTAGAGCTGCCAGTTTGCTAAGTTTACAACGAAGCAAGCACAAACTACGCCCTTCCGCTGCACTCAGTGTCCGAATTCACTCACTCGTTTTCATTCACTCCAAGTGGACTATATTAGTGGAGTAAATTTAGGGAATAGTGAATGAGGGTATAGTGGGGGTGCACAAGTCATATGGACTACTGGCCTGGTGCTTTCTTGCCATTTTTGGAGCTTGACAGCAGTGGTTTATGGACTATGATCTGTCATTGTATGGAAAAGAGCTGTGTGAATAATCTTAATTTTAATCTTTGGAGGTGTGTAACATCAAGAGGGTGAGGCTGAATCTATTCCTTTATGGCCAAGGAGGAAACTCTCATCATAATTTCACTATTGTAATGGTCTGTGCTCAATCTAGGACACACTTTATGATATTTTCAAAATCTGTCCCAGCCGCATAAATGTGAACGAATGGAAGGGATAAAAACACTTTCCACATTATATCATCTAAGCTGCTGGTCTGGCAGGGGCAAACTGGCCATTTTGTTTATCCTTTAAATGAACGTCTATTACATTTACTGACCAGTTCCAGACACCAGAGGGGAATAAAAAAAACACACACCGCTTTCAATTTAACTGCAATTTCAGATGATTCCCTGTGTCAACAAGCAACATGCATATATATAGACCTCAGAGTTGTTGATTAGCAGCGCTGCGGATCATCCAGAGAAAGTAACAGGAAACCGAAAACAACATGTTCCAGATACGTTTTGTTTGAGTGACCACAGACAGGAGCCGTGTTCATAAGTGCAGGCACGACTGATGAATATGTATGAGGCAGACTCTGCCAGTTGTGTTTCACTGGAATACTGTGCTGAGGATATATCTGCTTCTGGTAAGGGATGATCAGGCGGTTTAAGACCAAGGATGAAGAGGAAGGTATAAATGATGACAGCTATTATTAAACATAGGCAAAAAACTCAACACAGTGTGCCATACCGGACAAAGATGGAGTGAATGTGAATGTGATGGACTAAATAATGAACACCTGCGATGAAAAGGAGAAAAAGAAACAGGTGATTAAGCAGATTGAAAACGCAAAGCATAACTGCGACAGTACACTTCATCAAATCATGATATGGACTAATATCTGAATATTATACTGTAGCACAAAAAGACTGCCATTTAATATGTGTGCATGTCTTGCGTGCATGTGTGAGTGTGAGACAGAGAGAGAGAGAGTGTGAGTGAGTGTGTGTGTGTGTGTGTGTGTGTGTCATCTCTAGAAAATGACTCCATTTGCAATCAAAAGAAATCCATTGTTGAGAAGGTTTGGGAAGTGTAGGATGACGGGTAAGAGAGCTTGAGCAGTCTAGACTTTCGGCAAGCTGAAATTACAGATCTTGGACGTTTCTGAGACGACATACATTTAGCGTGAGCCGTCAGTAAAACTTCAAACAGCACAGGCCGTAAGAGCGACTGCGAAACAGCTTCAACTTCAGCTCGCTACATCCACAACAACTTCAGACCCGAACGAAAAGAAGAAAGAAAGTACAGGCCAGGGCTCGAGGAGGAAGAAAATCAGGACCAAAGCTTCAGGAATGGAAGAAATAAGCTACAATTTCCATTTTTAAAACACAGATTATAATGTGACAGGATTTATGGAGCTCCTCTCTGGCAAAGCACTTCAAGATCATATTAAAGCTCAGATATGCATCCTCAAGACAGAAACCTCACACTCAATACTTTCTCTCAATGCACAGCAGATACTTGCAGAAAACAAACTAAACCCACATTTCAAAAATAAATTTGCATCAAATATTTTGTTAAAACTAAATGCAACTTCATTTAAAAAAAAAAAAAAGGCTAGTCCCGCCCATCATGAAATCTGATTGGTCGCAAGTGACTCAACACAGCTCTATATTAAGCATCACATACAGTACAGGTCAAAAGTTTGGAAACATTACGTTTTTTATATTTTTGAAAGAAGTCTCTAATGCTTATCAAGGCTGCGTTTATTTGATCAAAAATACAGAAAAAAAACCCAGTAATATTGTGAAATATTATTACAACTTTTACTGAATAAAAGTATTGATTTGTTTCAAATAAAGAAAGAAAAAAATTACTGACCCCAAATTACTGACCAGTAGTGTATATTGTTGTTACAAAAGATTTCTATTTTTTTTTATTAAAAATTGCTGCTTCTTTTTTTTAACTTTTTATTCATCAAAGTATCCTAAAAAAGTATCACAGGTTATGAAAAAATATTAAGCAGCAGAACTGTTTCCAACTTTGGTAATGAATCATCATATTAGAGTGATTTCTAAAGGATCATGTGATAGACTGGAGTCATGATCCTGAAAATTCAGCTTTGCATCACAGAAATAAATGATAATTGAAATTATAATAAATTGAAAACCAATTATTTTAAATTGTAATAATATATCACAATATTACATTTTTTTCTGTATTTTTGATCAAATAAATGCAGGCTTGATGAGCAGAAGAAACTTCTTTAAAAACATTAAAAATAGTAATGTTTCCAAACTTTTGACCTGTACTGTATGATTGGCTACATCACGCAGCTGTTTAATGCTCAGTGTGGACAGTATTTGTTGTTTTGAATTTAATTTATGCTAAATTACAAAATAATTAAATAGTCATTACATCCAGGAAAATTAATAACTATTTATTTCACTGCTTTTTTAAATTTATTTATTTGTGAAGATTTTGTTGCAAATAACATCACAATACAAAGTCTTAATGGTGCTACAATAGGCTTGATTCCTTCTTTATGCAAAACAATTTTTGTGGCACAAGCATTTCTTCCTGTGATTTATCCACCAGGTATTCATCAGTCATCATTAATCATAGAGCAAAAAATGTAATCACAATCCAAAAGGCTCTGGAGACTTCTAAAGCTTGTGAAGAGTCCTAAAGTTAAAACTGAAACTCTTCTTGGGACATCTAGTGGGGTTAATGGGTATCTGTGTCATATACTAATGTTCAAAGGTTTAGGGTCAGTAAGACTTAAAAAAAGAAAAAAAAGAAAGAAATTAATACTTGTATTCTTCACATACACACTCTGGGGACATCAAAAACTTATTTTACATCTTGTGAAAAGGTCATTATACCACCCCTTTAATACTATCTTAAATTAAATGTCATAATTTGCTCCAAAGCTTCTTTTTTGCTCTGCCTCAATTCACTAAAGGTGAATTAAGTATATTCAGCATTTCAGTAAAATGACAGTGAATGAGGACTGAGGCTGTCAAACACCAAAATGACACAGAAAGACAAAATATCATAACATTGGTCTGTATGTGTGCCATATTTCAATTCTTCTGTAAACATAAAAACACTGTGTGAGGATGTAAGTGGTGCAGAATTTCTTTCTGTTTTTAATCTTATTCACAGAGACATTACTCATACTCATACTCATCCAAGTCAAATGAACAAACATGGTGCAAAACAAGCTTTGTTTCGTGCCTTTATACTTTTTTATAAGTGCATTTTACATTGATCATAAACCTTCAAATATTGGCCTGTGTTTTACGTCTCTCTTTATTTACTGCAATAGTCAATGTGTTCATCTGTTGGTCCCACAACAACACAAACACACTGAGCATTCAGAGATCTGCGTGTTTGCTTGCTTCTCTCAGTGAAGCTCGATGCACATCTGGATTCAAAATGTTTCTGCTCTGCGCTTTGATATTGATTATTATTGAAGTTAATAGAATTCTTGGGTCATAAACAAACCATGCTCTTCAAGTGTTCCCTTTTATTGCAAATTGTTTAATTACAAAGTCACTCTTTACACTGCTACCAAATAATGGCACACGATTTACTGCGGCCCCAAAAGCACTGAGCGCTTGACATGTGAATGTCTCTGCTTAACATTAGCAAACCAAAAGGTATTTATTGTAAAGACAGCAAAAAAACAGACTTTTAAACAAAGTTTAGACTGTTTAGAATAAAACAGCAGCTATTGCGTGACTGATTGTAAGCAGATCATGTCTACAGTGAGTGTGATGAAATACCCCTGCGTACACCAGAAACGTGAAGCTTGAAAACATTGTGCAGCATTTGAGACATGCAGACACTCGATTCGATATTGTGAATCTAATGCGATGCCCGTGTGCAACATCCAAACACTGTTACAGCACGTATGTGGAGCCAATAAAGGAGATAAGGTACAAATTGATAGGGGAAAGTAAAAAACAAAACAATTCTCCCATGCGGTTTCTGAACGGAACGGTGAACAGTGTGTAGTGCTTTACTGTAAACACACTAATGAGTTTCATGGAGGCAGTTTAATGGGTTTAATGTTTATTTAAGAACCTGCTTTCCAACAAACAGCCCATGAGAATCTACATCTCCCCGATCACACGGCCAAAACAATCTACAGCAAAGATTCAATAAGACATGCTACTCTATTACACTGCTCCTGCCAGAACAATTACTGTCTAGATCAAAAGCGCCACCATAAAGCAATATTACAACTCTAATTTGATAGATATATTCTCATGACTCGAGGTGGGAATCACAGGGTGCCTCACGATACGATACGATGCATGGCTCACGGTACCGATAATAACATGATACAGCAATTCTGCGATAATCGATATATTGCTAGACAATCCTATAATGATACATCATGAGATCTGTCTAACTATGAAAACAAAATGCCTGTGAAAAGGTTAAGTGCAGGTTTTCTCTCTTTATTAAAGGAACACTATGTAGCTTTTCAACCTTCATAATATATTTCCAAGACCCTTGTGATGGTACATCGACTTACAATAGGTTGAATGATGCGTCTGCCATAGCCTGACGGGGTCTGTATCGCTTTTACTGGCACTATGCAACTACAAAAAGAACTACAAAAAAATTCGACTGCTTTACGGCATACGTCACTTCCCCCACCACTTCCTCAAATTTGGACGTGAGAGGCCAACCAGCGTTTGTTTTCGGCTTTCATGTGTATGTTTTTGTCATGGGGCTGTTTACACCTGGCCACTTCATGCGTTTTCTCAGATCGGCTAGCTATCTGATCGTGAAAAGACCAGGTGTAAATGCCCTCCGAAACGCATTCAAGACGGATTTGAATCCGATCGCCACTTCAGGAGGTGGTCTGTGCCGCATTCCAGACGAAACTGGACAAGTGTAAATGCATCTGGTTGTTGAAACCACATGTGTAAATTGTACTCCTCCCCAAAAAAACACAAAATAAACGTGTGAGAGCGTGTTATAGGCTATATGTTATAGCCAGATATGACGATGCTACTGGAACACGCATCACCGCAGATGAGCAACTGAACATAGTCATCAAGACAACGTGCAAACTATCGCAAATCAAAGTGAAAGTAAGTCGCAGACGCTTAACACACAATCATCATCATTAAAAGTAAAGAAATGAAATGATCTTACCAGGGCTGTTACTGCTCTCTCTTATTGCGGTCTTTGATTTTGTAATTTTAGCTGATGATCAATAAAATGCTGTTCATATCTGTTGCTTTCGGTGACGTGCACTCCATTAAATCTGCATACAGCGCGAGAATTGAAGAACGGATTTAAATCCGTTTCGCAAAAACACATTTATGTGACCAGGTGTAAATGGAATCGTTTTGATAAATCTGATAGCTATCCGATCTGAGAAAACGCATGAAGTGGCCAGTAAATAAATCTCTTATTTGTAAACTTGTTTGCATTCTATGTTGTATGTTGTTGCGCTTGCTTGTAGTATGTCATTTTTTTACATGCTGTTCATTCATCCATTGCTGATAATTAGACCAGTCCAATAATTTCCACATATGTCTAGCTAGCTTTCGATTATCAGAGCTGTTAACAGACTTGCTAACAAACACTCGTTTCTCTTGCGTGTTTTTTGCGTTATGTTTTATTGCCTAGCTTGCCTCACGAACTAGTTTGCCAGCTGAACTCAGGTGTTGTGAGGTGTATTTATCACGTAGTCCTGAGGGATATCAGACAACGCTGTTGACGTTGATTCTTGCGATTATCATGAGAACAGTTTTCAATATCTCACATAATTATCAGGACATAAATAAGCCTAACGTAGAGGTTGTAAATAGTGTAAACGAGCATAATTTGCAAACTATTATGATAAATTGCAATAATCATGTCTTCGGAGTCTATCTGTGCCTGTTCCATGCCCGACGCAGGTACCGGTGTACAGGGTGGGGGGGTGGAGGGGTATGTACGACAGTGCAAGTATTCCACAGCGACTCTAGGGGTCGCTGTTTGACAAAAACACAATTTCTACACAGTGTGCCTTTAAAGTCCAAACTGTTAGAAAACAGCACAAAAAGTTTTTCAGTCTGTAAATTAAATTGAACATTTTAATATTTGTAAACTAAGTAAATTGATATTCCTTTTAAAAGTGTGCAAACGGACACATTTACCTGCTTATCAACTTGTTTTATTAACCTGGTACATTTCAAAATTCTCCAACCTCTTTTATTTAAAACTGGGAATAGTGTTGTCAAAGGTACCAACTTGGGTATTTTAAAATTGTAAACATGTGACAACATCAGCATTTCCCTCTGGCATTTTGAGCGGTGTTGAGTGGATTCTTAAACACCTCTGATTGGCCATTGTGTTCGCTCGCTCAACATATATGTCTGTGACTAGCCTAAGAAAAAGAGGTTTTTAACGGGATCACGGACAGCAGTGTGAGTAAAGTAAGAGATGCCCAAACCCTGTTTAAGTTCAAATCTGGATGCACTTCGGCTTTTAAACCACAGATGGGACAAACATGCTGTAAATAGACATCTTTGACGCTCCTCACGGATCGCTTACACAGATACACAAGTGAGCGTTTGAAAGCAGGCGTCTATCAGTGGATATATTAGGGATCAAACGCTCCTTTGTGTATCTGTGTAAGCACACGGTGAACAAAGCGCTCAGGGAAATTAAAATATCCATATTTGGCACCAGCATATCAATTCTCGTATCGCACAACAATATATCGCACTATCGATATTTTGTCCCACCCCTACTTATGACATTACAGGGTTGTGATAGGCCTAGCAATTTTAAACACTAGTTTGTTGGTGCTGTTCGGTCATTTTTAACCAAAAACATTTTTTTACTTCATCGGAAATGGTACAAAACTTGGTAAAGGTGTTGGAACTGGCTAGGTGAACAAAAAAATCATGGACATAATTCGAAAAGGTTAAATGGTCCTTAAAAAAAGTGACACTTGTATTGTTAGCGGTCAAAAATGAGCGCATTGGAAACAATTGGGAAACAAATTACATCTAGTGGAAACTTCTGGTACTGCGCCCAAACAAAATCTCGAACTAATTTTTTTAGATCTCAACCTCAAATTTGGAAGGCAATCCGTTTAGATTTCTGGCTTTGATTTTCTCAGTTTTAGAGTAAAACATGTTTTGAAAAATATATATTTCATAGAAAATGTAAAGCTAGTATTATGCATTTTTCATATTAATAATAAACGTAAACTTTTTAAACTTTTTGTTTTTGTTTCACTTAAAAAAAAAAAAAAGAATAATAAATTGTCAATAATCTGCCAAGTGTCTTCTTTAAAAAGAGACCAAACTTAAGCCTGTAAAATTTCCAACTTAAACTGTGGTAAATCTTGAATGCTTTGGGGCAAGCATTCAAGATTTACCACAGTTTAAGTTGGAAATTTCATTTTCAGGTCTACGCAAAAAATTGATTAACAGGCAATAAATGGATCATAACTATAATTTAGTAGCATAAAATCCCCTAAAAACACAAAATATTAAATACAAAACATTATCAAACTAAATATAGTACATTAATTTCAGTGAAACTAACAACAACTCATTATTAGCTGAATGTCTTGCTCTACATAAAGTATAAACAGGAATGATACTTCTAAGGTACTTCTTTGTCCTTTTTAAAAGGTCAAAAGCCTGAATAACCTTTCACTTTCATTATTTAGAAAACAGCAGCTTCCGGAAAATATCTCCTCCTGTGCTTCATGAAAGAGGGTCATACAGCTTGTATGGTAAATGAATGACAATTTTTCATTTGGGGTAAACCATCCCATTAAGAGGAAATGACTCCTCAAATGTGTGCGTTCACATCGTACCTTGCAAACGGTCTCTTTGTCCCAAGGCAAAATGGTCTGAAGGTCGATGAGCTCACAGGAGACACCCAGCTTTTCCTGTGCCATGGCAGCCACTTCCCTCATCACATGTACCTGTAACCCAAAGGTCAAAGGTTAACTCGCAGTTTACGCTAAAGACTAAGTTCTGACACTTGGTTCTATTGTTGGCTGCTGTTTCAGAGCCTCTCTAGCCAATGTTGAGGTTATGTTTGTGTTCAGACGACGTGACAGCTAATAAACGTGTCTTTATACAATTTTGGAATGATTTTTTTTTTTTACTTAAGTAAATTTAAAATGTTTAAAACAATGGACCAAACTTTAGTACAATTTTTTTTTTAATTCACATTAAAAATTATTTTTTTTCCGGAAAAATAGTGGAAAACATTTCAGAATTTATTCATAAATATACAAAAAATTATAAATCAACTGCAATGTTTGTGTGCACATAACATATTGTGTACATATTTAAAAACATGGAATGCCATAAAGCAATACAACGTTTTATTCAACAATCTGTGTGTGTCATTCCTCAGTGTTCTTCTAACTGATTTAGTTTTATAGCAACACAATAATAGTGACTACCGACTACCGTGTTTTTGAAAGAATTCTCTTATTCTCACCAAAACAGCATTTTATTTAATCAAAATACAGTAAAAACAGTAATTGTGAAATATTATTACAATTTAAAAGAACTGTCTATTTAAATATATTTTAAAAGTGTAATTTATTCCTGTGATGGCAAAGCTGTATTTTCAGCATCATTACTCCAGTCTTCAGTCACATGATCCTTCAGAAATCACTCTAATATGATGATTTGACGCTCAAGAGCTATTATCAATTTTGAAAACAGTTGTAATGCTTAACATCTTTGTGGATCTGAGATACATTTTATTTTCCCAGATTCTATGATTAATAGAAAGTTAAAAAGAACAGCATTTATTTTAAACGGAAATCTTTTGTAACATGTCTTTACTGTCACTTTTGCCAATCTAATGCATCCTTGCTGAATAAAAGAATTTCTTTCTGACCCCAAACGGTAGTGCATATCATGAATATTTCATTCATCTCCCAGTCCTAGTTTGTGCTGCTCATGTATATAGTCTCGGTGGGAACATTAGAAACAAGCCTGGGAAGTTCTTGTTTTCCCTGATTTCTCTCTGCGCTTCGTCATGAGGAACATCAGTCATTCAGCCTGTGGAGTGTCTGAGCTTCAGGACACCCAGAGAGCTTTTGAAATCATGATCTGATGGTGTAGTTGATGTATCTGATCAGTTCTTACAAGCGTACCTGTGTTCCCCAGGCCACCAGCGTGAGATCGCTGCCCTCCTGCAGGACCTCGGCCTGGGAGAGAGGGATGCGATAGGCTTCTGTGGGAACCTGCTCCACTGCAGAACACAATCACAGATTACACACCACCACACATCCACCCTGTAAAGCCTGACATATGGAAATTATTTATTGAACTTTTAGACAAAACATATAATAAAAAAAAGATCGGAATAAATCGGAAGAAGAAAAAACTAAAATCGCATGTATGGTTTTTTTGTTTAGTATCATATTTGATACATCAGGCTTTAATGGCTCATATAGTAGGATACAGTGAGAATATTGAGATCATACTAGAAGAGGAAAAGCATCACTTTTATTCAGAGACCCAAACTGAGCAAAAACATGAAATGTGGAGATTTATACGGCAAAAAAGAAAAATGTAAATTCTGATAGCTTGTAATGTAAATCAATAAGATCTTGTTGATGTATGGATAACCAAGTAAACCTAAGTTACTTTAGTCCAGTAAGTGTTCATTTTGAAATATTACTAACATTATAATAGTTATTCTTATGTTTCCTTTTTTTATTAAATTAATAAAGATTTCAGAGCAAAAAGATGAGCTGAAGCTGGACGTTTTTACAATTATACTAAAGCGCTTTTTATTTGCTAAACTCTCAGTCAGACGACAGAAGGCATGAAGTAGATTGTGTGCTTTTCAGCAAAGTTTGATAATTTAGAGAAATTTGCGTATCAAATGTGATACGGCTGACTTTATAGGGTTGAGATTAAATCTATAAACTGCGGAGGAAACCGTTATATTGTTATATTGGTGGAATAAAGTCTGAGAACATATCTTGAAGGACAAGGGGGAAAAATGGTTGCATGATGTTCGGTGAAACCCGTCCATTCAGATCATAAGATCCATTCAGAGTTGATGAGAGGGTGAATATGGGATCTGTTCATACTTGCAGTACATAAAAAGCAAGGAATAAGACCTGCCTATTCTTTGGTGTCGGATATATATATTTTTTATTATTTTATTTATTTATTTATTTGGATGGGACAGTGCATATTAAGGCGAGACACTACAGGTGAATAGGGTAAAAATTTTAACTAGCAGATATCACCATGAAACCTTCCCAGTTGATTACCTACATTAAGATGAGAAAAAAAAAATAGCAAATTAGGCAATATCTAATTAAATATGCGCTAATTTGCATACATTTTAAAAAACGAAATCTGAGTATTGGATAAAGTCAGGTTAAAACAATTTTTTTCATTGTGTTCACATATTAGATGGGAAAAAATTAGAGGCATTTATGGATATCTACTTTTGTTATCCTGTAAATCAGAATATACTGTCAATAGCCTTAAAAAAAATGATTTTCGCCATGTTTTTTGGAATAAAATGTTATATAAATCAGGCTAGGAATAATATATTTACAAATCCCTCTGTAAATGTCTTCATAATATAACTAGGTACAAGACTGGAAAGATTGGTGTATATCGGTGCTACTGAAGTGGAGATTTCAGACTTGGAGAATGAGAGAAAGGTCATTTTGAGAAAACGGGCTTTAAAGATTTATCATCAGCCAATGCGCATTCAGCCCTTTTACTTTCACGATTGGTTGCTGATAAAAAGGAAATGACCATATTTGGATCCGACAGCATTGTACAGGAGAGAGAGAGCTTTCTAACGGTGCATGTGATAACAGGGAGCAGACAGAGATCGCGGAGCAGCGTGTTGATTAAGAACGCCAACTTTTGTTGAATTGATGAGAAATCTACAGACGCAAACAGACAAAGTGTAGTAAAATAAAGACCTAAATGTGTATTTCTGACTTTTTTTCACCACAAGTCTGAAAGAAGACATGTTATTGAAGACAAATATCCAAAAATCTCAAAATTGACCAGTAAAAAAAAAAAAAAAAAAAAAAACGATGTTTTTGCCTGCCGTGTCTCGCCTTAATGAACGTACAATAGAAATTGACGTAAATATGCCGGATTGAGCACAATGCTAATTTCCATCCGTAGTCCCAGACATAGAGAAAAAAAAAAGAAGAATTCATACATATAGAAACAAAGGATAGATGTGCAAGTTGGCATCAGGGTGAGTTTTGCATGGCTGGAAGAAAGCCGATAACTAGCTGAAGAAAGGCGTCTCACCTGACAGCATGAGGGCAGAAAGAACTTTCCACAGCGGTCGTATCTCACGATGAGGTTTTGTTTTTGATTCATGCTGAATTATCTTTACGGCTAAATTATGTTTAATTAGAGCCATTTTCCTCATCCCCGTTTATATGCTCATTGAAGTCATTGTCTGTGTCGCCTTCTGGGAAATCTTGCCGCTTTTGACAATGAGGTTTAAAGTAATTTGGTTGAAAATTGCTGAAGTTGACTTTGGTTGGTTAGGACTGTACTTTTGCTCGGAATTAGAAACAGAGGCTTGTGGAAAAATTCCACATGATTTACCAGTATGTGTCTATTTTCCGCTTGTACTTTAAGCAAAAACTTTCTTTGGGAAAAACAGGAAGAGCTAAGACTGAGCGCATGTACTTTGGTAGAATCATTTTTCATTATTAAAAGTGGAAAAGTACTTTACTTTTTTGGCAATGCAACTCTTTTTGAAAACATACTAGCTTAGAATTATTCTTAGCGTTGCTTCAACAGCAGTTCAGTTTATGATCAGTACCAAAGACTTTATATATAGAAGACGATGCACTCCGATTACTGATGAATAAGAGAAAGTGCAACACCCAATATGGCAAAAAAGCCCCGCCTTCTAAATGAAAGAGCCAATCGTTGATTAGTAAAGTCATCGCATCACTGCAGTTGCCGTTAGAAGCTCCGGTTGCTATAGAAACAGTCAGTGTTTCTGCACATGCGCAATAACTGTCCAGGCTGACAATTTTGACATCGATACCATGAGGAAAAACTGCCATATAGATATTTATATTTATATATCTCAATTTAGCAGCTGGTATATTAGGCTGCTGTCACTTTAAGAGCGGACTTACAGATCCATTATACTGTTTTATATAGACAGTGTACTTGTGGGTGCGAGCACAAAATCTGTGGGAATGAGTAAAATTATGCTCAATACACACAACACCAACAATATTCATCCGGAGCAAATGAAACGAGTGAGTAAAGGGACACGGGGTTGTGTGTAGTGTTGTTTTTGGCGGCCTGTTTTAATTTTAGTTTTAGTCTAGTCTTTGTGTCAAGCTGTCGTTTTAGTTTTTATTAGTTTTAGTCATGTTCATACTCTTTTTAGTCTAGTCAAGTTTTAGTCGACGAAAACTGATGACATTTTAGTCTAGTTTTAGTCAATGAAAATTGTATTTTAGTCTCTTTTTAGTAATGCAATTCTATTTAACCCAGTCAATATAGAATTTCAAACAAGGTTATCTTATTATATTTAGTATATTTAGGGCTGTGACGGTGGCAGTTTTTTTTACCACCGCGGTAAAATATTATATAATATTATATTATATATTATATATATTTCCACACAAAGACGAGTGATATTGCCTACCACTCTGCGCTTTGAGAGGGATGTGGGACACGAGCAGGAAAGACCATCGATCTCTTTATGATATCTTCGTGTTTTCTACTTGATGTAAATTGGTCTGGAGAGCGAATTTTATCCTCCACAAGGGCGAGATATTTAGGCTATGTTTGAGATTGCGCTGCCAGAGAAAGTGAAACTAAAAATCACCCGCGCGTGTGAAACGCGCTTTACAACTAAACTTGACGCGCCCTATGTCTAATAGCCTAGGCTATAACAAGCACAAACTGTGTTAAAAAGAATTTGACATGCAAGTACAAATGTAAGCTATCTGTCCTACAGTGTTTTTCTACTTTACCACAGTAAAGAATACGAATATAATAGGCCTAATTAAAAGCGAACCAATGAAGAAACGTATAATCCCTTTAGAAAATGGGTGAGACGTGAGTGAAGATTTGGGAAAAGAAAGAGATTCCATGCAGGGATGAGTCACGATTTTTGGATATTCGATTAGTTTATTTAATTATAGAATATCGAATAGGTTGTGCGATTATTCTCTAAAATAAAATCTCCATGTTCTGGTGCTGATGCGGTGACGCGTTCATGTAACCAGAGACGCTGCCAATAACGCACATAACAGCTGTCACAAAGAACCGGCAAAAGTAATGATTATGAATGTGTCAAATATATCAATGAGACATTTTATTGGAATAACTAATGGAGTAATATTGTTAAATTCGTTGATAATCGGGTGACCAGATCGCAAACCAGAATTTAAACCCGACAAAGCTATGGGTTCACGCACAGCTCTCTCATTCGTCGTGACGTTATAACATTTCGTCTCGTCTCGTTTTGGTCAACGAAAATGAAGAGACATTTTAGCATAGTTTTTATTTTGTAAATCACATTTAGTCTCGTTTTTATTCGTCAACGATATTGCATTATACAAGTATTTTAGTCATCGTCACATGACCAGCATTTACGTCTCGTCTCGTTTTCGTCAGGTGATAACGGTTCGTTGACGACAATATTTCGTCATAATTTTCGTTGACGAAAGCAACACTAGTTGTGTGTCACTCGCGGATGGATGGATGGATGGATGGATGGATGGATGGATGGATGGATGGATGGATGGATGGATGGATGGATGGATGGATGGATGGATGGATGGATGGATGGATGGATGGATGGATGGATGGATGGATGGATGGATGGATGGATGGATGGATGGATGGATGGATGGATGGAGATAGAGATAGAGAGATAGAGAGATAGATAGATAGATAGATAGATAGATAGATAGATGGATAGAGAGAGACAGAGAGATAGATGGATAGGTGGAGAAAGAGAGAGAGAGAGATAGAGAGAGAGAGAGATGGATAGATAGATAGATAGATGGATAGATGGATGGATGGATGGATGGGGAGAGAGAGAGAGAGAGAGAGAGAGAGAGAGAGAGAGAGAGAGAGAGAGAGAGAGAGAGAGAGAGAGACTGGTATCCTGCGGAAGATTTTCTGATATTTCAGTATCGAAATGTGTATATATAAAAAAAAAAAAAGTTCTATATTTTTGACAAAACTACATTGTACTTTTATACTACTACTAGTACTACTACTATTATTACAGAAGCCTTTTTAAAATAATTGAAAAATGTATATTATATAAAATTCAACCCACCAAAATGTAGTAGTGACTGCGTTACACGCCACTGCTGGAATACACACACGTTTGGTGGGCTGGCGGGTGTTAATGTCAAACCCTGTTAGCATGCATAATTACGTAACGTTACTACGGCTGCTATTCGCTACATGTAGGACAGCAACACAGCTCCGCTTACACAATCTAAGGCTCCGTTGCAAAGAACAAATGAATTCACTTTCTACCGACAGTGACTCCAATGTTTAGGTTTATTCACAGCTCGTTTCTTGACTCCAACATCAACATGATTCTTGCAGCCAAAAAAATAAATAAATGCTATGCATCACATTCGATTTAAATATTTAAAGAAAGGGCTGATCGCTATTGATCGCAGTGATGCCTGACAGCTGGAGCGGCTCAGGCGGAGCTCAGTGATTTGTGGTCAGGAGGTTTTACCCTAGGTTTCCAGTGATTGATGAAGTCGAGTAAAAGTGCATCACTAATGGTCCAGATTCCTCCGAGCGGTGGGTTGTTGGACGCCCGATTTGTGTTTCCAGCTGACACACACTCTATCATTTAAAAATACTGCTGGATTTAATGGTAAAACCACTCTTTAATAAAAACCTAATTCAGAGATGGAGAGTGAGTATAATTTTCCCTAAGATATCTGATGTGTAGATAACTGCATGCTTGCAGTGTAGACAGCATTGTTGACTATAGGTGTGTATTGACAATGGTGAAACTCTCTAAACACAACTAGTCTTGGGGTTTGACTCTTGACAGAGCACCCTAGCAACCACACAGCCACATGCTAAAAGCCTTAACACCTTAGCAACCACACGCTAAAAGCCTTAAGAACACCTTGGCAACCACACAGCCACATGCTAAAAGCCTTGAGAACACCCTAGCAACCACACAGCCACATGCTAAAAACCTTAAGAACACCCTAGCAACCACACAGCCACATGCTAAAAGCCTTGAGAACACCCTAGCAGCCACATGCTAAAAACCTTAAGAACACCTTAGCAACCACACGCTAAAAGCCTTGAGAACACCCTAGCAACCACACGCTAAAAGCCTTAAGAACACCTTAGCAACCACACGCTAAAAGCCTTAAGAGCACCTTAGCAACCACACAGCCACATGCTAAAAGCCTTAAGAACACCCTAGCAACCACACAGCCACATGCTAAAAGCCTTGACACCTTAGCAACCACACGCTAAAAGCCTTAAGAACACCTTAGCAACCACACGCTAAAAGCCTTAAGAACACCCTAGCAACCACACAGCAACACCCTAGTACTGCAAAGGGACGATTTACAAACATGTGCTTCAGAAACTTCAATTTAATTTTACATAGAAGGTGATGTGAACTTCTAAATACCATGTAATAAATCAAAACCATATTTAAGGCCAACTAAACTTGCATGAGTTACAATTTATGACATTAATTTCAATGTTGGCAATAATGACTGATTTAAAAAAAGACAAGGTGGAAATTGGGAAATTCCACATTACCATCAGAGGTAAACATGATGCTTTTCAAATCAAGATTTATAGAAACTGACTGGCTGAATGATTTATTCCTTTTGCGTAAGAATAACTGCATGAAAAAGAAAAGCCCCGCTCTAAAATTAAAACCAAATAATGATAAAGAGCCAAAGATCCTAAAACAAGCTCAAATGTTCAGTCAGGAAATTAAAGTCATTCAACAAAATTCTTGAGAGACAGATTTGAGAGTGAACCTGAAGACAGAGCAGATCTAAACCGAGGCTCCGGGAGATCAATATGCACTATTCCTCATGGAAAACAAACACTTGCATTGACTTCCTTAAAGCTGCAGGAAAAATGTCCTTTTCCACTCTTTATTTCATTATTTCACCATTACTTTGGACTGTGTCGTTTAGAGCCACACTTACTTGTGCTTTAAACTGCACCAAATATTCTCCTCCTAACCAGCGGCTGAAAGTGTGGTTGGTAAGCTTTGGCTGTAGCTAGATGAACCCCAGATGCTGTAACTACATAATTATGTGGGAGAAAAGACTATCTATTCCAAAGTAACCCTGTATTTTCAACAAAATGTTTTCATATGCAATATATAAAAAAAAAACAGCCAATGTTTCATTGTATTATGACAGATGTGTTCTGGAGGTTCTTCTCTTTGACATTACAGATCAGGATTGTGACTAGTGAAGAACTGAGACTGTGCTTTCATCAGCCAATAAGTGTTTTAAAGGGATACTTCACCGATTAGCATAAATCTTTGTATCAGTAGAAACCCGGTAGTGTTTTCGAGTGGCCGTGCTTCCCTCCCGCATGTGCCCCTGAGACGAGAGATTTCTGTAGTGTGTGTCTGGAAAAGTGTAAATGGTAATTTAGCTCATCAGAGGCTCTTTTGTCCAGAGGCGAGAGACTCCAGCCAGTAGGAGGAGCTCGTCCCGCATGTCTTCAACCCGCCCATAGGGGGATCTCACCATAAAACAGCGTCTGTTCAGTTTCGAGTCGACTAGTAGCCTAGTTGTATCATTTCTCCCGATACTGCCCTCTGTAACCGGTAGGCGTGGCTTGGGAGTGTCCTCGTAGGGCAGCGGAGCAAGTGCATTCTGGGAGTTGTTGTCTTTCATCCACATGAGCCAAAAATACATTTTCTGGCTTTTCTCAGTTTAGAAGGCACCAACCTCTAAAATAATTTCACATTTCTACTTCATAAATGACCCAATTTAAATACACATTCATCTTTCCAGCGGTGAAATATCCCTTTAATAATGTCACTTTCTTGATCCCAAGTCTTCAGAGTAATTAGTCACATGATGGATGAACAAAAAGATTGTAGCACAAGAGCAATTAAGATTTACTTATTCAATTAACCAGTTCTTTATCTATCCTTGCATGGAAAACAAGCAGACGGTCCAAAAAGTGTGTGGCACTTCATTCACGATAGAGGCGGGTGGAGTTATGAGGTTTGACCAGCAGTTTGAGGATCTCATGGAGTTATGAGGTTTATATGTGGAGTTATGAGGTTTATATGTGGAGTTATGAGGTTTATATGTGGAGTTATGAGGTTTATATGTGGAGTTATGAGGTTTATATGTGGAGTTATGAGGTTTATATGTGGAGTTATGAGGTTTGACCAGCAGTTTGAGGATCTCATGGAGTTATGAGGTTTAGTCACAAGCTCTTTTTAATACTTTTCAGTGGTTAAAAATAGGGCTGTGAAACGATTAATCGCATCCAAAATAAAAGTTTGTGTTTACATAATATATGTATGTGTACTGTGCATAATTATTTTGTATATAAAAATATACACATGCATATATTTAAGAAATAGTTGCTTATAGATACTGTATGTGTATGTATATATATACAGTGCAATGCATAAGTGAATACACCCATGCTAAAGTTGACTAAAAAGAGGAATAAAAAATCATATTTTGGAAATTGAACTTAATGCCTTAATTTAAAAAATTAGGAAAAATCCAACCTTTAAGGACACCAATTTTCTTTGTGAATGAATAATGTATCGTAAATAAATAAATGTTCTTCCTTAAAATACATGGTGCATAAGTCTGGACACCCCTATGTTAAATTCCCATAGAGGCAGGCAGATTTTTATTTTTAAGTTTTTTTTTTTTTTTTTTTTTTTAGGATACTATGCATCCTGATAAAGTTCCCTTGGCCTTTGGAATTAAAATAGCCCCACATCATCACATAGCCTTGACCATACCTAGAGATTGGCATGGTTTTATTTCAGTTAGCCTAAAAGCTAGTTTGATTTGCATTGAGAGATGATCTTATGGAAAGTACCCCATGCCAATCTCTAGGTATGGTGAAGGCTATGTGATGATGTGGGGCTATTTTAATTCCAAAGGCCAAGGGAACTTTATCAGGAAGCATAGTATCCTAAATTTTTTTTTTTTTAAATACTTAAAAATAAAAATCTGCCTGCCTCTATGGGAATTTAACATAGGGGTGTACTCACTTATGCACCATGTATTTTAAGGAAGAACATTTATTTATTTACGATACATTATTCATTCACAAAGAAAATTGGTGTCCTTAAAGGTTGGATTTTTCCTAATTTTTTAAATTAAGGCATTAAGTTCAATTTCCAAAATATGATTTTTTATTCCTCTTTTTAGTCAACTTTAGCATGGGTGTATTCACTTATGCATTGCACTGTATATATATATATGTGTGTGTGTGTGTGTGTGTGTGTGTGTGTGTGTGTGTGTGTGTGTGTGTGTGTGTGTGTGTGTGTGTGTGTGTGTGTGTGTGTGTGTGTGTGTGTGTGTGTGTGTGTGTGTATATATATATATATATATATATATATATATGTGTATATATATGTATATATATATATATGTGTGTATATATATATATATATATATATATATATATATATATATATATATATATATATATATATATATATATATATATACATACATACATACATATATATATATATATATATATATATACATACATATATATACATACATATACACACACACATATATACATATATATATATAGTACAGTACACACACATATATTATGTAAACACAAACTTTTATTTTGGATGCGATTAATCGCGATTAATCGTTTCACAGCCCTAGTTAAAGACTGGGACATAAAGATGTAAAAGGTGACTAACAGTAATGATGTATGAAAACAATAACATCCTCCTCTCACCTGCTGCTCTGTACAGGATTTTAGGCTCAAAGAAGATGCATGGGTTATTATCTTCAATGCAGGACAGAAGAAGACCCTTGGCCTGGACCGGACCTCTCGGCACAACAATCTAAAAGAGAAAAAAAAAAAATATATATTTTTTTTTTTAAAGAGAAAAAAATGTGAAACAGGTCATTGGTACATTTATAAAGGACACACACTTGATCAAAAAGCATTGCTGTGTCTCAAAACTGTGTTAATTTTAAAGATGACTAAACTGAGTAGAGCTTTACAGATGAAGACTCCATGAGATTGGGTGCATAACAATAAAGATTTGTGTTGCGATGAGAATCAAACTGTGAAGAGTGAGGAGCAGCGGTGAGGTTAAATCAGCTCTGACACTCTGTGTGTCGGCTCATTAAATGAGTCTGTGGTCATGTGACTGATCTAGATGATGCAGGTGCAGGTCACTTCATAGTGAGTCACGCATCGATCTGCTATGATCGTGATTCATACTGCTATTTCCTGAGGGTTTAGATGTAGCGTGAAAAATCTGTGTTGCATTGCGGGTGAGATGAGTAAAGAGCGTTTCTGCTTAATCGATCACAGACTGGTGAGTTTATTATTATATTTATCACACCGATACACGGATCCTCCACTCAACTCCTTTTGTGAACAAAGTCCTTCATGGTCTACGACAATCCCTGTGTTGATGCACTAGGAAACCAAAAAACACGTTTGAAACGTTGTACTGGTCGGGTCAAATCACACGGTCTCGTGCTTCAGCTTAAAGCCCATACAGAACGGTGTTATTTTAGTATTATTATAGACTATTTTTAATATTTTGAATAAGCTTTTATTTTTTTACATTTTCAATTAAATTTTTTGTACGTTTTAGTCATTTTTTCGGTTTTTTTACATTTCTATTTAGCGTTATTTTATCTTTACATTAGCTTGAATGTATTTCAGTTAATTGTCAAGGCAACATTTCCAATTGTAAGTTTTTCATCTAATATTTATTTTATTTCAACAGTAATAGTTTTAGTTGAAGGCACGGTTAGTAAGTTTCACCACTAGAGGTCGCTTATTCAAAACAAAGGCGTAGTTTGATGACATCGTGAATGAGCGTGGGATCATGGGAGTTGTCGTCTTCACCTCCACAGCCGATGGAAACAGTTACAGTTACATTTGATCACTTAAATTCACATCATTTCATTCTAATGAAACAGCCACGAGTGCTGAATTACTACTCATTCGGATCACTTTATCTGACTAATTAGAATTGTGGGGTAACAGCGCTGTTTTCATGGTCAAAACAATCATACTAAAAATACATTTGAGTGTGTTGAAAGTTATGTTAATGTTACTCTGTGGCTGCTATGAGACACTTGTTGCACATCGCAGTGAACTAGATCGATATTAGAATATCACATTAATAAAAGCTGGATGACTTGTGTTGCTAAATGGCGTGCAATTCATTTTAAAGGTCCCCTATTATGCAAAATTCACTTTTGCATGTTGTTTGGACATAAATGTGTGTTGGCAGTGTGTGTACACAACCAGCCAATAGTGATAAAAATCCACTCACTCCTTTTTTATTAATCCCCATAAATAATCAGCAGTGTCTCCCAACGACCTGTTTTCAGAATGCTGTTTTAGTGACGTCACTAAGCACAGGCCCCGCCCACGAGTGTTGACAGACACTGCCGTTCTAACATAGCCCCGCCCTGATCGCGTTCACAGCTGCTGCACTGACGAGAATGTCTCCCAGGAGTTGTAGGTGTTGTGTGGCTGGATGTATTAATCCACATAGCTCTCTCTATTTACTCCCGAAATCTGAGGCAGCCGCTGAAGACGAGGTGGAATTATTTTGTTTTTAAAGAAAATGCTCCCTCAACTCTACCCAAATTCGTTTATGTACTTGCGCACTTCTTATAACTTACTGTGTTTACTCAGCTCTTACGGTGATTTTCTGAAGTAAAACTGGCGCTTCATCTTTTGTGTGATGTACAATAAACTTTATTAAACTCATCAGTATATGTTTGATCATCATTCGGACCTGGTCCGAAACAGCAGACTTGTTTTAAACTACTAAACTATACCTGTTCCATCTCTATACAGCACTCTGACTCTGTAGGCATTATTGTCCGACTCCGGGTTGAAATGAACACCGTTACTGAGAGTTTCTGATATTATCATCATTCCGTGAGATGAAATTGTCCTGACAGACTGAGCGCGAGCTCATGAAGCTCCGCCCCTGGGTCGTTCAGCAGCAGCTTATTTGCATTTAAAGGGCACACACTAAAACAGCGCGTTTTTCTGAGCCCCAAAAAATGACAATTTAAACATGCTGTAAAAAATGATCTGTTGGGTATTTTGAGCTGAAACTTCACATACACACTCTGGGGACATCAGAGACTTATTTTACATCTTGTGAAAAGGGGCATAATAGGGGACCTTTAAAACATTGTATGGTGGAGAAAATGCTCTATTACTGTTAATACAAATAAAGCTCTTTCTGATTATGCTGTGAGCCACTCGACAAAATCGTGTTTTCTCTGAGGCATGATACAAACATGTTACTCGCAGTTAAACCAATAAAACAAGATTCAAACAATAAGACTAACAGTGTTGAGCTATATAGCAATGATTAGTTTTCTGTCGATAAAGGTATCAAAACAGTTGCTCACCTGTCTAATAAAACAAAATCTATTAAAGTGTCTTTAGTGTTTCAATGGTTTCTTTGCAAGTAAAACTAGAAATCGTGGGTAACGTTGATATGACGTTATTGACAGGCTACGCAATAACACCGGGCCGTTACACTGGTTAAAATAGCTGATTTCCAATTAGCGCCTGCGTTTAAGGAAATAACTGTCTATATCTATATTTGTCGTTCAAAAAGGGAAACTAAAATTAGGACTCCAGATATATAAACCGTAAATAAAGCAGCACTTGCTTATTTTGAATATCAATCACACTGATCACTTTCATGGTTCCAGCCGGCTCATGTTATAAAAATATTAATGTATTGGAATGCTTAGGTAAGATCACATAAAACCTGAACAGCCTTCTTTCTGTACCGTCTTGATATCAGAGTGATCTCTCTCACCAATGGCCCTGACGCCGATTCAACATGCTGACGTGTGCATCACACCGTGGCACGGCCCTAACAGAACCCATTAACTGACTGAATACAAGATTTTCAGTGCTTTGGTTTTTGTTTTTATTAATATTCAAGCATCACAGACAATGGCAGACAGGCAGCTCTGGCATAATGTCAATAACACTTCTACAAATTACTTGTTTCTTTACAGTTATTGAGGTAAACATGCCTAAATTACCGAAAAAAGGTACCCAACCCTAGTCACGATTACCAATAATTGATTCGATTTTCAGTGGTTTGGTTTAGATTTAATTTAAAGTGCACCAGAAAAAAGAAAAAAAAAATCTTATATGAAGCATATAAAAGACAAATTTGGGGAAAAATGTGCTAAAGTGTCATGAAAAAAGCATCAAGAGTCAAATAATGCAAAACATCTCAATGGCCCTAAAAACAGGCTTAATTTTTTGTTATAAAAATATAATTTCTTTGTGCGGTTCACCTTGATTCCAGGACAGTGTGCGAAGAAGGCCTCTGGACTCTGGGAGTGATAGAGCGAGCCGTGACCCACACAGCCCCACGGAGATCTGATGGTCAGCTTCCCACAGTCAAACATGTTCCCAGAACGGTACCGGTACTTGGCCGCTTCATTCACGATCTTCAACAGCATAAAAAAAAATAGACACAGAAAAAGGGATTAACATTTACAACTCACATCTGTGTGCAAGACAAGACCTCTTGGTCTCCGCAACGCTAACGCGGTCACATCCAAAGCTCCGCTCATAAAATGCTTTAGTTTAAAAGGCGATTTTTCCTGCCGTCGTCGCCAAAGCTTTTTAAAATAAACAAAGCGTGGAGCCAGGAAATTCTCTTACAATGCTCGACAACAATTGCCTGGAAGGAACAATGTAAATGAGGGTTTTACAGACTCTAATGGTGGCATAATGATATGATAATAAAGAGAATAAAGCATGTGGAAGAGCTTCCAGAAATGTCAGATATTGTCCAGACTCATATTGCTCACTGGACGGTCAGATTTTGGATGTTGAGAGACTCTATGTGGTGTGAAGCGTTCCTGTAAAATATCCTCCCATTATTGCATCTGGTATTCGGTTGCCTTGACAATGAAGGGAAAACTCATCCATCTTCAGTGAGGCGAGGACACACGGAAAACACCAGCAGCAGAGAGAGAGAGAGAGAGAGAGAGAGAGAGAGAGAGAGAGAGAGAGAGAGAGAGAGAGAGAGAGAGACAGACAGACAGACAGACAGACAGACAGGACGTTTCCTCCTGCAGATCAGCCAGCGTCTCACAAATACCCCAAAACCACATACTGACAAATCTGACAGAGCTCATGCTGTCCACATACACAGATCATTGCATATTCTTATGAAAACATTAAAGGGGTCCCATTATTTCACTTTTTCAACTTTAGTTAGTGTGTAATGTTTCTGTTTGAGCATAAATATCTATTATATTATTCACACTCACTGGCCACTTTATTAGGTACACCCGTTCAACTGTTCGTTAACGCAAATATCTAATCAGCCAATCACATGACAGCAACTCAATGCATGTAATGCAATGCAACTTATTTAGGCATAGATTTAGGCATAGACATGGTCAAGATGACCTGCTGAACTGAGCATCAGAAAGAGGATGAAAGGTGATTTAAGTGACTTTGAACATGTCATGGTTGTTGGTGCCGGACGGGCTGGTCTGAGTATTTCAGAAATTGCTGATCTACTGGGATTTTCATGCACAACCATCTCTAGACGTCTAGTTTACGTCAGAATTTGGTGTAAACAACATGAAAGTATGGATCCATCCTGCCTATAATCAGCGGTTCAGGCTGCTGGTGGTGTAAATGGTGTAGAGGATATTTTCTTGGCACACTTTGGGCCAACTGAGTACCAACTGAGCCTCGTTTAAACGCCACAGCACACCTGAGTATTGTTGCTGGACACGTCCATCCCTTTACGACCACAGTGAATTATCTGATTTTGAAAGGTGTGGTTTTTTTTTTAATGATTAACAGTTTATTGGTTTTTCAAAAAATTTAAACACACACACATTATCCATCAGAAAAATAAAGCAGTACACATACAACAAACTAGAATGAAAGGAAGACACAACACGACCATAGACAAAAACTATACTATAAATACATTTTAGAAGATTATAAAAGAATAAATAATAATAATAATAATAATAAAAAAGACAGTGATGCCCTTGAGTTTACAACCTTGCCTATATGTAGGTACAGTATTCTATCAAAATGTATCCATCAGTCATGTTTTCTAGTTAAATGCTATGTTTATGAGCCAGAACGCCATTAAACGCCCAACGTGTACGAATGATACTTCCCCCATTTCAAGTTATACTCCTCCAATTTATCAAGCAACCTATAGGACAGTTGATCAAGGGCAGCCAGCTGACCCAGAGCGGGTGCAGAGGGGGCTTTCCATTCTTTGACCAGAAGTTTCCGGCCTAACATGAGGACAGTCTGGGTCCAGTTAGAGAGTGGAGGGGTCAGATCACTTAATACAGAGGGGTCCCCCAAAATAAACAGACTAGGGGTGAACGGGATATTCTGGTCGACAATTTTCTCTACGACTGTATGTAGGGAAGACCAAAATGCCTCAATTTTTGGGCAACTCCAGAGCATGTGTTCTAGGGTACCATTTGTGTCCCGGCACCTCCAGCAATCCGAGTTATCAACCAAACCATCCTTATGCAGCCTGGATGGTGTCCAATAGATTCTATTCAGTATTTTGAATTGGATAAGTCGCGTTCGCAGTTCCCTTGACATTTCCCCCCCATTTCTAAGAATTCTGCCCCATTCTGCATCTGTGAATGACACCTTAAGGTCAGTTTCCCATATCATTTTAAGGAACAATATATTAAGAGTCCGAGGCCGTCAAGGATCATAGCGTAGTAAGCAGAGGCTTCATGGCCGCGCCCATAAATTGTTAGGACCTTCTCTAACATGTCACCGCTCGGTGGAACTAATGAAGGGGAGCCGAAGACCTGCACCAGGAGGTGTCTTAACTGGAAATACTTCCATTGTTGATTACGTGGCAAGTCAAATTCCTGTCTAAGGGCCTCAAAAGATTTTAACGTCCCATCATGGTACAAGTCTCCGAGCACCCTAATCCCTTTTTGCAACCAGAGCTTCCAAAGGAAGGGAGATTTATTTATACAGAGCTTGGGATTTTGCCAGATCCCGGCAGAGTGGTGCAGATACGGATCAAATTTAAAGATCTTAGCTACTCTCTTCCAGACCAGGGGGCCAATGTTTCGGAAAAAACTGAAGCTTCCCCGGGGGCCGCCATTGATTAGCAGACCTTCACCTGCTGTTAGCATTCCATTGACTCCCATTCATTTTGGTGTCACTTTAACAGCGAATAACTTTACATCTGAGGCGTTTAAAGACTCCATTTGTCCATTATTTATTTCTAAAGAAACACGAAAATGTATAAAAGGCTCCATTACCTTGTATCTTACATTATGGCACCGTGGAAGCAGTCTTTGTAAAAATAGGCTAACGATTGCGTCATAACCACGCGACTCTGTCGCACAGTAGAGAGATTACCGTATGGACAGGAGGAGAAGCTTGCGCGCAATCGGGGGGACGTGGAGGCAAAATGACAAAGTAATTAATCAGAATACTTAGCAAAAGTTGCTCCTGCTCCTAGCTCATGAACACCTCCTACTCACACTCTCCGTCTCTGCAAGATTCGGAAGGGAATGATTCAGATTTCTCTTGGCACAGCTACTAGAAGACAGACGGGTTGCTCACGTCACATCTACGTCGTCAAGCTCAGTTTGAGTCTGTGCAGTACGCTCGACCATCAGGAAGTGAGTGCTTCTAATTTACTTCACTTTTCTCCGTTGAATCCAATGGGGTCGCTGTGTCCATTTCTTTTACTGTCTATGTTCCAGACCCACTGAACGTGGGACAAAATGGGATGTGACTGATTCTGTTGGGCTAATTTAGCTGTGATGTATGTATGCTATGGGTGTGAGAGGGGAGGACACCACGCTTTCGAGGTGGAACCACGGGGGGGCTCTCTCAGGGGGTAAAGACCACCATATGCCTAATGGTGAACGCATAATGGTAAAAGAGCAAGTTGGGCACACCTAATCCTCCTCTGTCCACTGGCCTCTGCAGCTTTCGCAGGTTCATCCTGGGGCGTATGTTATTCCATAAAAAATTATTACAAATTTGATCAAATTGTTTGAAATAGTGCAAAGGAATTCGGACTGGGAGAGCCTGTAGCAAGTAGTTGAATTTCGGAGAACAAATCATTTTAATGATGTTTACGTTGCCCCACATAGAGAGATACAATGGAGACCACCGCTCTATATCAGCCCGCAGTTTGTCCAGTAGGGGGACAAAGCTTGAAAGGTGTGTTTTAAGTTTGTTAACATTTATAATTTATTGTCAAGGCATTTGATTTAGTTGATTATACTGTAGTTAATATGGTGATGGTGAATGAGATGTTAAATTTTAGTTTAAATAATATCTTTATTTATATTAATGTATATTTGTTTTGTTTAAATCTATCTTTTAAAGATGATCAACTACTGCTTCTGCCAATACCTCTGCAAACAGAAGTAAATGAAAAACAGTAAAGCTCAATGAGTTGTCCTCTTGCGTCCTTCATAGTCTGAATGCCATCTCCAGTTTGGGCAGAGCTGAAACAAAATTCTGGAAAACTTGACAATCCATGATGGTGTTTATAAAGAAAATCCCCTTGTAAACAAGCTCACCTGATCAAACGCTGGGTAAATGTAGTCGGCGAACTGAATCTCTGCTATAGCGGTGGCTCCTGCAACAGCTGCACCGATCCCAAACCCCACAATGCCTTGCTCACACAGCGGGGTGTTAAATACACGGTCCTTACCTGTGAAGAAAAGGGTACATGTCAACCTACTCTGGACTTATCAGGGCTCTGCAGTGCGACTAAACATTTCTGTGTGCGACCATGAAAAGATATTTAGGCGCACTTGTGTGACTGACCCGATCGAAAGCTAAAAACTACAACTCCCAAATGCCCTTACACGTATGTTACGCATCAACAGTGAGGTTTCGCACTGCGATTGGTTGCTTTTAATGCCAGTCAACCAAGCGGCACAAAAAAGTTGAGACGACTGTGGCACTGAAATTGTCTGGTGTTGGGATGAAGAGTATCACATTTTACTTTAAAAGTTCTGTCTCAAATGAGGCACATTCACACTTCAAGCAAGAATCGCTAGTGAAGCATGACAAATCCCAGCGTCATTTACGCTGCAGGGACATATTCATTAACAGGTCGCAACCTAATAATCCCTGTACAATTCAGGCAGTACAATACAAACACAGAAGCTCTCCGACAACTAAAAATCTAATTCAACACTGCATACATGATAGCGAAAGAAGAGATCCCATTCACGAAATTTGGGCCATCTGATTGCTGTACATCGTGTGGCAGAAACAGTACTTGTGTTCAGCTGTGAGTGCACATGTCTGTCAATTCAGGGCTTTTATAAAGGACAGTTCACCCAAAAATGAAAATTCTGTTATCCTTTAATATATTATTAATTTATTATCATTCTTTAATCTTCAGAACACACTTGAAGGTACTTTTAATATTATGGGTGTATAACAACATTTGGGTTGGTGACTGTCCTTTTAAATACATTTGAGCACTACACTTCAGCATTGTTTTTGTGCATATGAATTTATGCATGTTTTTTGTGTTTTCAGCCCGTGTAATTGTTTTATAAAACTGAAAATATTAAATGTTTATAAGGTAAACTTCTGTCACACGCTATGATTTCTTCTCATGCTCTCCATACTTGTGCATGTTATATGTGGCACAGTAATATTGTGTCATTTAAAGAAAAAAAAACGTTCAATAGTCTGTGCTCCTAAATCTCGCACAAGTGCTCCTAATAAGAAAAGTTACCATAGAGCCCTGCTTATACAAGGCAAAATGAGTATGTTTTTTTTTTATTGACATCTTCAAAACCAGCGACAAGATGCCAGCTACAAGCAATTTGTCGACACCAAATGTGAAAATGGGCCATGATTCATGAAGCAACAAGGATTTACAAAATCACAGCCAAACGCTGCAGATGAAAAGTTAAAACTCAAAAGACATGCCTTGTGTTTTCATGACCGCCATGATTCAGCTTTTAGGGGATATTTTTATGTTTTTTACATTAGTAGTACAGGGCAGGACTGAACTAATAAAAGCATCAACCTCAAAACATAAAATCTGCTGAAAATATCTTTTTTTTTTCATAATTGAATTAGATTGCAAAACAAAACAAAACAAAACAGGGCAAACACACAAAAATCAGGGAAACTCAAAAACACAGCCTGTTTTTCGCCTCCCCTTTGATGCAACAGAACCACATGAAATGGTCTGTATATTTAGAGTGGAAAGTTATTTTCATTCAAATCCTTCGCTAAAACATGAATCTACTGAAGACGTAATACTTTGTGAAATCACACGAGACCATTTTTATACAGAATAGCAGCGGTTAAAGGACTGTTCTGGGTTTAATTCAAGTTAAGCTCTATGGACCCAGCGGTCACATGCGGCTGATTACCGCACTAAACCAGTGAAAATCAATGGTTCCATGAAGCTTTAAAGAGGACCTCTTATGCTTTTTTTTTTTTTTTTTTTACATTTTCAACTTTCTTTAGTGTGTAATGTTGTGGTTTGAGCATGAATAAGGTCTGTAAAGTTCCAAAGCACAAAGTCCCTCCAGCGGGAGTTATTCTCTGTATCAGTGTCAGTGTTTCTGAACTCCCTGAAACGCCTCCATTGTAGCCTCGAGTTTTCTTCCGGGAACAAACATGTCAAAACATTCCTTATTTAAATTAATATGCAAAATAAGGAGCGGGGCCTGGTTGAGTTAGTTAGTAGTGTGTTGAAGCTGGCGGTTATGGAAAGGGGTGAGACATTTCCCAAACAAGCTCGAAGTGGTTGACCAATCACAACACACTGATCCAGCTGACCAATCTGACCAATTGTGCTTTTCAGAAGGAGGGGCTTCATAAAGAAGGAACTGAACAAAGCATTACTGACAGACTGTGAAGAGAGGTGCTGCAACGATGTGAAGAATAATGTTTTTTTTTTTCTTGAATGTTCAAAATGAAACTATTCTTGTAGACCCGAAGCACAAATTTGTGTGCATGCATGCTTCGTGAATAAAACCCATTGTTTTGGTTGTGCTTTGGCGCTGCGTGACTGTGGTTGAGTATGGTTCTCCTACTGCTCATAAAACATTCACTGCTTGGCTTAAGAGATACAACCAGTCAAGCTGACTAGCTGAAGACGTGACTGTAGATTTAGCCATTAATAGACACAGGACTACCTTGAAACTAAATTACAGCACAGCGCTACAACAATGTAGCGCTACATTAGAGAGCTAATATGGCAATTTATCCATTCAATAAATACCTTACTCTGCGTCACTGTTGACAACTTCTCAAATCCCTCAGTTCTCACCATCTCCAAAAAGCCAAGCCAATGTTGATTCTTGTTTTATTACGAGCTCTTTTATCGCAGACTCTCCTCTGTTCAACGTTTGTTTAAAACAGGGGATTCCTCGGAGGTTTAAGATTTAGCGGCTCCATGTCAACCTTTCTTTTATTTACGGATATGACGAGACAGTGACGCAGGTACGCAATTTCCCACGAAAACCATCTCACTAGATTTAAAATATAAACATTTATAATAGGCAGCATAGTGAATTATGGTAGGACAAAAACACATTTTGGAAGAAGGATTGATGATGTCTTGACTCATTTAAATTATTAATTTTGAAAATAATAGTGTCAAAGGTGCACATTTCTGCTTTTAAAGTCTCCAGAATGTCTTGCCCCATAAACCTTTTTGCTTGTTTCTAGAAACTGAGGAACAAGTCAAAATGATTTTGGCAGATCATATTGTATTAATGTAAACCTTGAACAATTCTTTAAGAAATGATGCAAAAGACGACGAGTTTGCTGGTTATTTCAGAGTTTTAGTTCACTGTAAGATATCGGTCACCGTCCTTGAAATGAACTGTCTTTGTTGAATAAGGTATTTTGAGTAAGGTATGCATTCAACAGGCTGGCGATGGGCATATTTACCAGCCGCAGTCTGTAATCCACTTCACAGAAAGCAATTTAAAGCAGATTGCAGAGCGAAGGAGCGGACAGCAGTGGCCCTGCATTACGCCCGTGTGTGCGTCACTCCACGCGCTGACCTGTGCGCGGGTTACCGGCACCGCACGGGGAAGAGGGCACAGACTCTCTCAAACGAGTGGCATGAAAACCCTGTTCCCGTCTAACGAGTCAGAATGGAAAATAATGATCCCTCTCAAAGGTCAACACCTCTGACGTCAATAACACACAAAAGGCACCCACGCGGCAGGAGACATATTGGAGTCGTGGATACGTGTTTATTTCAAAACATCACAGAGTGCCTCTATATATAGAGCTTCTGGCCAAAACGAGTGGCAAACAGCAGATGTGTTTTTTTAATCATTACCATAATGTCTGTTTTCCCCTTTCTTACCTGAATATGCCACTCTCGTTATGCAGCTGCATAATTTAACTATTTATGGCTTGTGAAACCTGTAGAGGGTGTTCTGTTCAATCTGAATCTGCTTCATTTACTCCTGCACAATTAATGAAGCTGAACAAATTGAACGAGACGAGAGACATCAAATGCACAAACATTCGTCCTCCTCATGATGTTCTACTGAAAGTGATTTTAAATTTGGCTCAAAGGAGCTTGAGCAGAGAAATCCATACGTGAATATCCAGAGGAAAACACAGTAATCAATGTCAAATGCATAATCGCACCACATTATGAAACAAGCCAGTTACGACAAAGACAACCTGAGTCAATGATTATTTTCTCTATTAAACAAGTCAGATGTTTTGTAAATTAAACGAGCTACAAGTAAGATTTTTCATGTGTTAATTACTTGTTTATTGCCAATGTGTGAACATCTTGTAATGAGACTTTCCCCGACTTCCTAGGTTGTCTATGAAAGCCTGTGGACTGATTTTTATGTGACTGCCTTGGGCTGGTTTTGCTGGGAAAATCAAAAGGATGTGACGTTTACACACACTCTATATCGTCTATAGTCTCAAACACTTTATAATCAAACTAACAATATTGTTTTATCATTTACAGTCTTTTTAAGATGCATCTTAGGAGTTACAGATAAAAAATAAATTTTGTTAAGATGTTTTAAAATGTGTTTAAGTCTCTCTTATACTGACCAAATTTGACTGGCTGTATTTATGAGATCAAACACAGTTAACACGGTAATATTGTGAAATATCACTGCAATTTAAAATAACTGTTTTCTATGTGTATATTTTAAAACGTAATTTATTCCTGTGATCAAAGCTGAATTTTCAGCATCATTACTCCAGTCTTCAGTGTCACATGATCCTTCAGAAATCATTCTAATATGATGATTTGATGCTCAAGAAACATTTCTCATTATTATCAGTGTTGAAAACAATGTGTGCTCTGCTTTATATTTTCATGGATTTCTTTTATTTCTGGATTCTTTGATGAATAGAAAGTTCAAAAGAACATTGTTTATGTTTTGTTTTGCATATGTTAATATTTTGAATTAGATTTTATTTTTTATATAAATATAAAATTTTAGCTTACATTTAGTAATTTTTTGTGTTTTTGCCATTTTTATTCGCCTATATAGATGTAGTTTTTGTTATTTTATTAAACAAAACGAAAAAGTTGTTTATATATTATTTTAATGTTTATATATTATTTTAATGTTTATTTTATTTCATACAAATCAATATTTTTGTTATGGTTTTAGCTTTATTTGATCATATTTGATTATTCGATAATATTTGATTATTCTCCCAAAAAGTAAGACATTTTTATACAAAATTGGGGGTAAAAAAGTTTCAAAATTTCAAAACATTTCGCATTTATATTTCCACATCAATAACTGACACCCCTCACACATCCTTGTTCATGCTTTACTGTGTGTACTAGGCATTTTTTTAAGTAAGCAAGTATTTGACTGCGAGTAGCCAGAGCGTCAGCCAGGAGCGCGACAGTGTGAGAGCACCGCCATCTAGTGTGAGAACACGGGACACACAGATGAGGATCTTTCACCTCATGTGACCTACGAGCAGACATGAGAATATACTCACCATATTTATCTCTGAGGCCGACGGTGCATCGAAACACTCCACCAAACGCCACATCCTCACCAAAAATCACTACGGGAGAAAGACATGTAATATTAGCACTTGAGACCTTTCAGTTATTGTCAGTTAGATATAAGAGAATAAAGCCTCATTCAGACTGTCAGTCCAAATCAAAATTTTCTGAATTTACGATTGGAATTCAATCATATTTAGCAAGTGTGAATGGCAAAAAAAAAAAAAAAAAAAAAAAAAAAAAAAAAAAAACAAGCTTCTGTTTCAAGCTTCATTCATATGTGGTTTGAAGTCCTATTCAAATCTCATTTCTGAAAATTAATTTCAGTCTGACTGCTGTGATCAGATTTTGTGCATCATATCTGCCCAAATCATCGTTGTGTGTCCTGACGGGTCTTGGACGATTATAAATCACTGTGCGCAATCTGAAGTTTGACCTCATATCCCCCAAACACAGGCTCTGTTTACTCCTGGTGTTAAAATGCGTTTTGGTCGATTGGATCACAAGTAGACGAGGGAGACACATACCCGTTCACACCTGGGGCCTCATGTATAAAACTGTGCGTAGATTTCATCCTTAAAGTGTGCGTACGCACATAAGGCAGAATTTGCGTACGCACAAAAGTTTTCAGATTTATAAAACCGTTCGTACGCCAGAACCTGCGCTGAATTCACTTTATAAATCCCAGTCAGCGGAAGATTGTGCGCACATGCTCTCCACCCTGAAATAACCATATATGGAGCTTTCAACGCCTAGTTTTACTATGCAGATCCTCATCTGCATATCATTTGCATATGATTATTCATCCACGTGATAACGTTTAACGATACAAGACACATTACATTAATAAAAATCATGTATTTGCCTATCCTTGCCTTGTTTTTGAATACATAAATCAAATAGTGTAAAATACATTTAATCTTTTCCACTGGCCGAATAGTATTTTTAATTGATTTATATTTTTAATGGAAACAGATAGGCCTTGGGCATTATTTGCACGAAACTGTTTTCTCAGACAATCTGGTATTATTATCATGATAACAAGCAATTATCTCTGTGGTTAAAACATTCAAACACAGCATGCTACAGGAAACGTGTTCAAAAACATCGCAATATTTCTATTGATTGAATTTGAATATAAAAAATGTTGTAACTTCTCAGTAATGATTTCATGTTTAAGTGTTCTCCATTAATTTGAATGCCATTTAATCTAATCTGTTTATATCAGAAGTAAAACATAGTTTAAATCATTATTTTATTTATTTAAACTGTTATATGCGTCAGTTTCACTAAACGGCCCAACGCGCTCGCTGGCGCGGACATTTAAGAAGGGATGGATATTTGCTTCAAGTGACAGGCTTGGTGAGTGAAATTTTATTTGTATTATCTTGTATTTCTTTAGATTTTCTGTCTAAAAGTGATCTTCTGCAAGACACCAGTGCAGAGCTATAATGAAATAGAGTCCAAATTTTATTAAAATCAATGAATCCATCAAACTCCATCATAATCATATCATAATGATAATTCAGGTTGATGCAATTTGATTTATTGGGTGATGTAATAGGATAATTTAGAAGTTTTTCATTTTAAATAGTTATTGCTATTTGGGCCAGTTGGTGTCGCCAAAACACATACTCTTATAAAAGAGTGCGTACGCACGGTCAAGAGCATCCTTACGGTGCGCACTTATTTACGCCAAGTTTATTTTTTATAAATCCCGATATGTGCGTGGAAAAATGCGTACGCATATTTCTATGCCCATTTTGTGCGTACGCAACGTTTATACATCAGGCCCCTGGTGTTTTAATCCGTCTCTTTTGTCCACTTTTGATCACTTCTGTCCTGATTTCTTCAAGGGGAGGGTCTATGGGCGGGTAAACGTATGCGTTTTTCAGATCTTTAGATCTAATGGATGAAATAAGCTCACGCAATTTACATTTGATCGCGACCGGAGACGATGGAAAAACATACGGAGAGCATCAGCTTTTGTTTCCGCTCTGACAGCCGCAAGATCAGCCGAACGCTGTGAGTGTGTGTTAGAAATCAGGAATGGTGAGATAATATTGTGCTTGGTATGTTTTTCCTCTTCACACCAAACTTGGGTCTCCAGCTGATAAAGTTTAAATCCCGTCTGGCTGGAGCTCTTCCCATAATGTTCACGCATCAGGTCAGTAGACGGAGAGTAGACGGTCTTTTGTGGCTGTTTGAACACATTCGACCACATGAGCTTCTTCTCTACGAAAGCAATCCGGTCAAATGCGTTTTCTACCTCTGGAAGTGGTCAAAAGTGGACAAGCTCAAAGCATTTTAGACCCCGTTTACTGTCGTCTACTTGTGATCCACTCGACCAAAACGCATCTTAATACGAGGTGTAGACAGAGCCAAAGTTGAGTCCCACATCACTCCTACTCAGCCTGGTCTACACACACACACACACCTCTTTGACACCAGCAGAGACGGCAGCAGAGAATACAGCCGCTTAGGGCTGTGCAATTAATTGAATTTCGATTTCGATTTTTGCTCCCAACGATCACCAAAATAGTATAATCGAGTAAAAACGATTATTTTGCCATTTTCTGTTTTGAAAGAACGCTCTTATTTTGTCTTTTGTTCTGAATGACGCGCGCACGCGCACATCCGCCCCTCCCGATGCCATAAACTCTCTCAGCTTGAATGTTTAAACTGATAAAACTTAAAGGGACATTGTGTAGGAATTTCTCCCATCTAGCGGTGAAATTGTATTTTGCATTCAAACAAATAGTGCTCTCCAGCGCCTCACATTTTCAAATGCGTGTTGCATCTACGGTAGCCGTTATGTACCAAAAAGCTATGACAGGATGTCTTATAATAGCACTTCATCGAGTTTTCCTTCGGGTGAACTGGTTTGTTATTTCAAACAAACTGCAACTTGACACAACGAACAAACAAATGTTACAGTTTTGAACAAACAAAACTTACAACCTTGTTTTTAGGGCCTTCTCTACTTTACTCAATAGCTGCTTTTCATCAAAGAGTCTGTTTAACTTTTAACTATAAATGTTCTACTGTCTATATAATAAAGTTCACAACCAAGCAATGAAAAAAAGCTTGTAATTAACACTAGAAGTGCCATGGCGGTCATTTTGACCGTTTTGAATTTTATATCTGTAATAACTTTGTTGAAAAAATAAATACAATCCTGCCAGTACCTGACTTTTCCTAAAAGTGTCCGTATTTTCATTTAAAATGTTTTTCATATAAATTACACATAAGGCAAAAAACAAATGAACATATTTACCTATTTCGGCCATAGACGGTCATATTGAATTCACTGAATTTTGCGGTATTATTATAGGCTATACCAATATACACAGCAATAAAATGTGGTAAAAAAATACACAAAACATATTCAACAACAAATCATTTAAATGTAATGATATTCAGAACAGAACAAGAATGAAAAAATAACTATAAACAAGCCAAAATTAAATAGGCTACTTTATAAGCGAAAGTGAAAGTAAGCTGCGTTAGCCTCACGTAACTCTAATTAGAATCAAAATGTTTCAACATTTGCGATGTATTTGGATGGTAAACTATTCTTTATTATAGGCTTTGAACTTCACTCACGTTCCAATATCGACGGAAAAATCATCCTCTTCACACGGGCAAAAATGGTACGAATTGTACTAGGCTACTGACTATATAAACAGAGCAGTGGAATTTTTATATGTTAGGTTGACTATTTTATTATGGCTATAATGAACAGGCTGCAATGTCAAGGTGTGTGTGTGTGTGTGTGTGTAGGCGGGTGCGGGCGCGGGCGCGATCGAACAGTGGAAGCATGAAAACATAGGCTACTCTGTCATTTTGTTCAGGACATCTACGGATATTATTTATTTATAAATGTATAATTAAACTTGTTTAAATGTACAGTTTGGTGTTGTTGTTTTTTTTTTAATCAACATTTTTTATTTTATTTTTATATATATATATATATATATATATATATATATATATATATATATATATATATATAAAAAAAAACAAAAAAACAAAAAACAAAAAAACAACAGACACATGCTCAACATCTCAATGTCCAGTCAAAAGGAGGGAGAAAGGGGAACCCACAGAAGTCACTCCTCCATACAATCACGTATTCCAAAGAGAAAGCACTGCCAAGCATCAATGGTAGAAGGCTTGGCCCCATTGATTCGTGCTGTTGTACATTCACAAGACACTATTTGCAGGAGGCTACGGATCCAATATGTTTTCCCACACATATGCGGTGTAAACCAGTTCTGTATTATGGTCTTTTTAGCAGCTGTAAAACCAGCAAACAACATTTTTTTTGCATCAAACTTATACAAAGACCAGAATCATCATTAAGAAGACATAAACATGGGTTAACTGACCAATCAATTTGCAGTAAGGATGATAAAACCAAGTTTACATGTGTCCATAGACTGACAGTGATAGGACATTCCCAAAACATATGCAGAAAGGTACCTGATGATGTAGTATTACATATATGGCAGTTGAAATTCGATTGTAGCTTCATTTTGAATCTTTTGTAAGGAGTTATGTATGCTCTATGAATGACTTTGAAGTGAATAAAACGATGAGCCAGATTTTTAGATGTTAAACTGAGATTAGACCACACCCTCTCCCAGTCGACAGATAGATTAAGGTCAGATAATTCCTTGTTCCAAATAGTTTTAGCAGAAAGAGGTTTTATAGTGTAATCAAGAATCTTATTATATATTAAGGAAGCAGATGGCCGACCAGCAGATGGTGCAATCCAGTCCCGCATAGGATGAGAGGAAACAGGAGAGGACCAAGGAGGAACGCCATACGCTTTGAGAGCAGAACGTAGTTGAAGAAAGACAAAATATGCAGATGCTGGTAGACAAAATTTGGTTCTTAACATCTGAAATGAACATAGGCCCTGGTTATCATAAATATCACCGCATGTGTTTACACCTAAAGAAGACCAAGAGGGTTGGACAAATGGGCGATTTCCGCACACAAAATTAAAATTGTGCCATAAAGGTGTACTATTACAAAATTTGAAGGGTCCTCCTATCCGACGTTCAACCGTTTTCCAGATTTTAATAGAGTTGGCCACAACCGGACCAAATTTATAATTATCCCCCTTTTTTCCTGTACCAGTAAATAAAATATCTTGTAGTCTATTTGGTTTAACCTTGTCAGCCTCAATCACTCTCCAAGAAACTGTAGATTGAGGATCAACCCAAGTATGAAGAGCCTTAAGCTGGAACGACCAATAATACAGTTCAAAATCTGGTACAGCCAGTCCTCCTGCGCTATTAGGATGTTGTAATGTGGTAAGTTTAATTCTGGGGCATTTATCATTCCAGACAAATTTAGTAATTATGGAGTTGATCTCCTTAAAGTAACCTGGAGGGGGAGAAAGCGGTAGCATAGAGGAAAAAAAAATAAATCGAGGTAACAAATTCATCTTAACAGTGGAGATTCTTCCTTGGAGGGAAACGTTAAGATTCTTCCATCTTTGAATGTCATTCTTGACCTTAACTAAAATATTATTAAAATTGTCACTGGCAATCTTATGAATGTTTTTAAATATGGTAATGCCCAGATAAGTGAAAAATTCCTTAATAGGGATAAATGAGGGAAGAGAAGAATTAACTTTAACATTGTTAATCGGCATTAATGCAGATTTGCTCTAATTTATTTTATATCCTGATAGACTACTAAAATTATCAAATTCCTTAATTATACTAGAGACTGAAACATCAAAGTGGTCTAAGTATAGAATAATATCATCAGCGTATAACGAAATACTATGATTATGATCATGAATCTTAATCGATACTTCAGACTTCCTGATGGCTTGTGCTAAGGGTTCAAGAGAGAGACAAAACAATAAGGGGGAAAGTGGACAGCCCTGCCTCGTTCCCCGCTGTAAACCAAATCCCAAATTTCTAAATATAATTCCGGGGGGAGACCATCTAGGCCCGGCGATTTGCCCTTTTGAAGGCTTTTTAGAGAGACATGGAGTTCCTCCAAACTTAATGGGGCCTCCAAAGATTCTTTATCCATCTGTGAGACCCGAGGCAGTTCCAATTTATCTAAATACTGCTTACAAATTGGTTCATCAAAATCTGTTTCGGCTTTATACAGATTTGTGTAGAAACCTTTAAATATATCATTAATTGCCACAGGGTTCGTGGTGACCTGATCATCCGATGATTTTATTGCGCTAATATATGCCTTAGACTCGCATTCTTTCAACCTAAGGGCCAATAAATGACTAGGTCTCTCTGATTCAAAATAATATTTTTGCCTAGTCCTATGTAAAATAAATTCCACCTTTGATTGTGAAAGCAAATCATATTCTTCTTTTAAAGAGGACAACTGTGCAGCATGTAGCTCTGTAAAATGTTGTTTTTGTAGATTTTGTAATGATTGGATTTTATTTTCTAATTGTGTAAACTGGCGGGTTTTCGCTTTGGCAAGAGTAGAAGAGAAAGATATACAGAAACCTCGTATGGCACACTTAGTCGCCTCCCACAGTTTTTGAGGATCCACATCAGAGGACATATTAATTTCAAGAAACTCCTTAATATATTCTTTTAAAGAAGTAATGAAAGTCTGATTACTTAATAATGATACGTTAAAGCGCCATCTAGGGGACTTGGCTCTAACATCGGAAAGAGGAACACTGCACAACACAGCAGAATGATCAGATAATAAAATTAGTAATATAGAGATGGAGGAATCAGACAAAATTAAAGATGGGCTGAGAAATATGTAGTCTATCCTAGAGAAAGTCTTGTGTCTATTAGAAAAAAAAGTGAAATCCTTAGATTTAATATTCTGAATTCTCCAAAGATCGATTACGTTAAGCTCAGTGATAAATTTATTCAGTAATTTAGAGGATAAATTGGCTGTTGTATCAGATTGAGATTTATCTAAAGCAGGATTTATGACAGCATTAAAATCCCCACCCACCACTAGAGGGCAGTCAATCTGCTCAAGCAAAGTTTTGGAAATCTGTGACAGGAATGCACTGTCTGTCTCATTCGGACCATAAATAGAGACCAAGGCTAACCTATTATTATATATTTTGCATCGGATAAAAACAAATCTACCTTTCTCATCATTACCAAGGTGTTCAATTGTTAAATTTAACTTCCGGTTAACAAGGATAAGCACCCCTTTAGTTTTATTTTGAGCGCAGGAAAAAGCTGCCAATTTGTAATACTTATTCTGGAAACGTGCCACGTCAGATTTCGTTTAACAGCAGAATTTAAGCCATTCACATTAAGTGATAAAATATTTAGAGTATGCACTGAATATATAGCGTGTAAACGTTGATGTATATTTTAGATACCAAACCTCCTAGATGAAAAATCCCTTTAGAAATATGGTAAAATAAACAAAAGTATAAATGTCTGTTGTAAAAAGTGAAAACAACATAAAAACATGAACAACCGACAACCTTGAACAAGGAACAACTCAGACCGCACATTACCGAGAACATAGGTCTGACTAAGCAACATAAAATAGTGATGGTTCGTGACCGATCCACTCCAACGCAGAACATGTCTCTCAAAAAGCTCGTACCGCCAAAACACATTTTTTAATTAAACCAACTCTCCATTAGTCCCCTCCAAAAGAGCAAAAAGAGGGGTCAGTCTTGCCAGCAACGAGATCGTTGTACCGGATATAAAGAAACAATATCTCAGTAGTAGAGAGGAGAGAATATCAGTGAGAATATCTCACTCTTTTTTTTTTGTTGGTTTATCCAGCGTCCATGTCCATTCTGCCCTCATCCACTCCTAAGCAGCTGGGACCATGTTCATCCCGGCCATCAAGCTCCTCCCGCCGGGCTGGAGGGACAGCGGCCGCCGTTCCCCCGCGCAGAGCCGTGGCATACGTCTTCTGCTGGGACAGGGAGCTAATGAAATCCTCCGCTTTCTGAGGGGTATCGAAGCTTTTCTGTTCCCCTTTGTGCCGTAGTTTAATTACGGCCGGATAGATGAGGAAGGGTTGGAGACCAAACGCTGTCATCTTCTTCAAAACCGGACCAAATGCCTTTCTCCTGATCACTGTGGCTGGACTAAAGTCGGGAAAAAATAGCACTGTGACGTTGTTCTGTGAGCATTTCACCGGATAAGCCTGCCGAGCACCCTTCAGGATATCTGATCTGTCATGCCATCTCAGTACACGGAAGATGAGAGTGCGCGGCCGATCGGAGCCCCTCCCTCCGTCATATACGCGGTGTGCCCGGTCAATCTCAATATCACAGCCCTTCAGGGAAGGAATCCACTTGGAGATATTAACTCTAAGGAAACCAGCCGCGTCGGATCCCTCAGCCCCCTCTGGCAGCCCCACCAATCGTACGTTGTTCCTCCTGCACCTGTCCTCCATATCCGTCACCTTCTCTGTGAGTCGCTCAAGCTGATTTCTTAAGCCCGTGACTGTCCTCCTATCCTCACGTGCAGCTGCTTGAACAGAGTCAACGCGGTCACGTGTCTGCTTCGCCGCGGTATCTATGGCCTCAAACTCCTCTCTTAGCTCTTTAACAGACTTGTTGGTCGCTTGTATGTCTTCACGTAGTTCGCGTAATGCTGGAATCAAAACAGAGTCCATCGCTTCTCTTACTGCCGAATTCACAACCGAATTCAACGTGTTTTTCTGCTCTTTAAATGCTAGTTCGATGCGGCTAGCAATAGCATCGTCGAGGTCTTCTCTGGAGATGGCGGAATCTCTGAATTTTTTCTTCATTGGCGATTGCTCAATCTCTCTTTTCCGATCTCCTTTGTCTGCCTTAGCACTCATGACGGGTCCAATGCAGAGTGGTTCAAATTTTACTGACAGGATCATACAAAATATGGCAAAATGAGCGGAGCGAAAGACTAAGCCTGCATCGCCGTCGAAGGGTCACGTGAAACCCCTCTGTTGTTTTGTTTTTAAAAGATATCCTAATACAATAAATGCATTAATCTCTCAATTGGGTATTTATCATTAAAGATATAGAGTTTGGAATCTATTCGACTGCTTGCGGCAGCTCTAGTAGTTCTGGAATTCTGGCACTTCTAGTGTTAAGACCGTAACACTGACTTACCTGTCGAGAAGAAAGCAGGCAACTTCAGCATCTCTTTTGAAAGCTTTCTCCTGCATTAGCTATCCCGACATTAACCCTTGTTTTTTGTAATCTCCGGTCACACGTGTCTATTTTCGACGACGAGGACTCCTTATCCTGTGACTCAGCATATGTATGAATGAACGGTGTATAAATAACCATACAGTGCATCCTTTTAAACTTGCCGGGGCAGTGACAAGCGCCTCTCACTGCTCTGCTCCTCCGCTTCTGCTGGCTTCAGTCACGTGACGCTGGCTCTGAACGAAAACGCGTTGTGGAAACTTTTTGTCCCTCTCTGCTATTATAGTTTTTCAAGATGGCGGAACTACATGGAAGCCTCCGTGGACCTACCCGTCCCATGTATATAAAGATAATAAATTCTTCATTTACGAGGATAAGTCAGATAATTAGCAGAAGTATTTGTATACCATTGAGGACATATTTATGAATAAAAATATTCATTTTAGATAATAAAATACCTAAAAACCTACACATTGTCCCTTTAAAAAGAAGTGAAAATGATCAACTTTAGTTACGATGCAATGCTGGTCCGATTGTACAAGTGACAATTCCGTCATGTCCCGACTCCTAAACGCGAGTGTAGTTTCGACGCTTGCCTTGTCCAGCGCATTTTGAGAGACGGGGAGAGAGAAGACGCGGCACCGCTGAACACTCACGCGGTTTGTAAAATTGCGTCTTGGAGAAAGTTTTAAAATGATTGATTTGATTTTATAGTCTGTGTGGATTCATTTAGGCTACTCATACAATCTACACGCTAAAGTGAATCAATGTTTGCGGGGGAATTTCCCGCATTATAAGTGGTAGACCTGCGGGAATTATTAAAATACTCATTGAAGTATTATCTGTTATATATTATTTATTTTAATAGTTCAAAAAGTACAATAAATGTTCAAATTTCGATTTTTTAAGAATTGTTGAAAGGTGTCTTTGGTAACACTTTACAATAAGGTTCATTAATTAGCATTAGTTAACTAACTTTGTTAAGATTAACTAATAATGAACAATACTTCTACAGCATTTACTAATCTTAGTTAATATTAATTTCACCATTTACTAATACGTTATAAAAATGAAAGGTTGTATTTGTTAACATTAGTTAATGCACTGTAAACTAACATGAACAAACAATGAACAGTTGTATTTTTATTAACTAACAATAAAAAAGATTAATACTGTAACAAATGTATTTCTCATTGTTAGTTCATGTTAGTTAATACATTAACTGTTAACTAATTAACATTATTGTAAAGTGTTACCTTGTCTTTTTAATAAATGCAACACGTTCCCAAAGTCATGTGAAATAATCGTGTTACATAATCGTGATTTCAGTACTGACCAAAATAATCGTGATTATGATTTTTTCCATAATCGAGCAGCCCTACAGCCGCTCATGCCAGACTCATGGCCATAGCTTCATTAGACGTGGTAGTCCAGTGCCGTAATGCAAGACAACACTGCAAACCCTCCATGTTGTTTTTGGCATATGCCCACCAACCCAAAGGCATTGCCATAGAAACCAACAAACATATTCCAGAAGACATAAGAGTGCCATGGGACACACAAATCATATCTCTGAACAGTTGCGATGGTGTGGACAGGCAATCATTTAGATCAGACTCCAGCTGGGCTTAGACTGACAGTGACCGAAGGCTAACAGAGAACCTCTGCTCGTACCTGCGGTGGGATCACCGGCCAGCGTGTTGTCCAAGGCACTGGTCACTGACTGGAATAAATTCATCTTCTGTGTGGGGCCTGCAGAGACAGTTCAAGTCAATCACACAGCAATGCCTCATGTTTCATAACAGCTTTAAACACATATTCTTAGATTTTACTGCTTAAAGAGGACCTATTATGCTATGCTATTATTCTTAGGAATAATCTATTTTGGGAGAAAAAAATATTTTTCAAATATTTATGATTATTTAATATTTGTTATGAGCTTGGACCTTTTGGCCTGCTTATAGAGACTAATTTATATTATAAAGCTCGTCTTGAGGAAAAGTGGGTTGTAGCTCGTTGTCTACGTTTACTATGATTGTAAATAGGTGTAATTTGTGTTTTAACAACGTTTAGCTCACGAGTTATTGATCCAGGAAGTTCGAATCTGTAAATATATTGCCAACTTCACTGAACTCCTTGATTTTTGTGCAAAAGTTTTGCAAGAGAATGCAAGTTTTGAAGAAAAAATAAATTCTCCCAAAATCCCAAATCCATTTTTTCCTCCCACCATGTCCCTTTAGGGGCTCCGTAGATTAGAACCCGGAACCACTGACATATTTAGTAGAAGTTCTACCACCAGACCAATATATATATATATATATATATATATATATATATATATATATATATATATATATATATATATATATATATATATGTATGTATATATATATATTCATACCAGGAATACTATTTGTGGATCAATGTATTTATTCACTAACGTGAAGAATCTCAAGACTAACAATATATTGTATTATAGACACTGTGGATGCAAGAATGAAACTATCACATTAAACATGAGTTCTCAATGTACTATTGAAATTGATTTCTGCACATTGCAAACGTGTGTGGTTGGAACTACAGCTCGGGTTATGGTTAGAAGCATAGTTTATTGTTAAAACTACATGTGGACTTTAATAAATCATGCTCTTGGGTACAATAAGCACGCTAACAGCTTTATTAGCATGTTATATGTTTGGCAACAGTTCTTCTAACCCTAATTGATGGAGTGTGTAGCTTTTCATTTCTTAAACCACCATGTAGGAAGGCACATCATGGCCATTAAAACTAAAAACAAATATTGTTTTAATGTGCTTTAATATGTAGAAAAGAAGAAATTTTAGCCTGTTAAATTTTCCTTTACAAAATTATAATTAATAAAGGGAACTTTAACAATATGTCTTAAAAGTCAGTTCATAAAGTGGCCCATTTTAGCAGATGAAGGCATAGTTTTTGATAGTTCCCCAGTACATTAACTTCAAAGACTTCTGAATATCTATTAATACAACTAAACATGCAGTGTTTTTAATAAAATATGTTCTTTAGGATGATAAATCTCAGCATCTTTTTATATACAGACCAGACACCAAGGTATATCATACTTGATCCCTTACTTGACCTCAGCAACTAATCAAATGACCTCATATTATACGTCAAGCACTACTGTGGTCACGGTTTACAACATCATGCCACTATAAACAAGCCTGACAAGCCAGTTTCCCCGGCGCTCGTTTCTTTCAAGTAGTTCCAGTGGCTCAATACGAGTTTACATTGTCAAGTATGTTTATATTGATTTCGGTTATGATTTATTTGGTTTATTATGAATATGAATTAATGATGGGAGCGTTTAGAGGTGAATAACATGAACAGTTCACTATCTTGCCAGTATTCCAGAGCTACTGTAAAGTGTAAACAAGGGCATTTACCATACTGAGTAGTCACCGGGTCAGGGTGAAAGGTGAAGTGCGCTGCGTGTCTCCTCTGTGTTTTCGGCTCGGCTGTGCAGTCGGGAAAGAGTTTAAGCAGAGTTAGTCCCAAACTGCTGTGCACGCCACCGGTTAACCCGGTTAATGAAGACTTAACGCCTGAAGTTCTCCAGAAGAGCCGCGTCGCCGCCATGTTTGCGCTGGGAACCAAGCAGAAGCTGCGCGCTGACGTCAATACTCACATGGACTCCTGCTGCTCTGATTGGCTGACCGCGTGGGAGGAGTATTGATTGACAACCCACGTGACATACGGCTGCCACGGACACCCCTCGATCCTAAAATTTAAAAGGCATCTATATCTGTCATAAACACCCAATGTATACATTGAAATATATTATACATTTTAAATTTGTTTCTATTAAGTTAAATTATTTTGTACTCACTCACTATAGTAATGTACTATGTATTAGTTATATTTAATCTAATATTTATATTTATCGATTTTATTTAATAATCTTAATTTTTTTAAATCACATTTTACTCTTTTATTTATTTAAATCTAATTTATTTATTTGTTAATATTAAGCTTATTATTTTTTAAATATGTTAGTTTTTCTCTAGATGTTTCCACAGACCCCGTAACTCCCCAAGTTTGAAAACCCCTGACCTAGACGGCATTTTTGGTCATGACAAAAGTAAAACAGCCATAATGTACTAATCATAACAGATTATTAAACATAATGTGAGTTTAGAATATTACAATTCACAAACAGACTTGACAAATAAATCCAGAATATTTGGCCTTAATCTGAAAAGTATGTTTATTTGTTGATTCAGATGATGTAAAACAAGATGTAAAATACGTCTTTGATGTCCCCAGAGTGTGTATGTGAAGTTTTAGCTCAAAATACCCCACAGATATTTGTATATAGCATGTTAAAGTTGTCACTTTTTGAGGGTGAGCAAAAACGCACCGTTTTGTGTCTGTCTCTTTAAATGCAAATGAGCTGCTGCTCCCAGCACAGGAGGCGGAGCTTCAAGAGCTCGTGTCCTTTTACCTCACACAGACACACACTGAAAATTTCAAAAACTTTTAGCCTTTTATGTTCAAAACGAAGTCAGACAATGATGGAGAGACTCAAGAAGAAGTGACAACATTTCTGACATTTCTGTACGGTTAGTTGATGAATTGATGTTGCTGATGTGTAGTTATCTTCAAATCATTGATTAAATTATTCTGTCATGATAATCTATAAATCGTGTCCCCGGGGGCGAGGTTTATGTAAATTTTAAGGTTTGTGATGTCACTAACCCGGGAGGAATGTCGTGTAGTCCCAACCAGCCGTTTGTTGTAGTCCTTAAAAAGGAATTTCTTTAAAAGAAAATTTCTCCCTTTGCTTTGAACGTTAAGCGTTGTAACTTTGCAGATGTTGTTTATGCTCAAACAGCAACATTACACACTAACTAAAGTTAGAAAAGTGAAATCATAATCAACCACCCCTTTAATGTGTCATATTGCAGTAGAATCATAATTACTCCCAACTTGATTACTAATAAATACTACATTTGAAATATACCTGACAAGATGTGTTTTATTTTGTCATGTACAATTTCTTAGATTACATTATGTGGTAAAATAAAATCAGAAACAGTGAAGTAGAAATGGACAACAAACATGCACTTCTTTAAGGCATCTAGAAGCGTGACGGCAGAAGCTCAGAGCGGTTTTGAGGTGAGAGAAAGACCTCAGTGTCTCCTGAGCGCTTAGAAACAGTGGTTTTGAGTCCTGCAGGCTCCATCATCTCCAATCCTCATCATTTCCACAGGGTCTGAGTGGATGTTTTCACACATTCAGAAACATCTAACTTCCTCCCGCTGTTGCACATCTTGGCCAGGTTCTGCAGCGGTGAGTAAAGAAAGGCGGTTTAAATGTAAATGTTGATCATATTTTTGCTTAAAGGTCAGCCCAAAATGAAAAATGTCCTGATTATTTACTCACCCCGAGGTCATCCAGGAAGTGCATGACTTTCTTTCCTAAGCTGAAGAGAAATTTTGGAGGAAAACACGCCAGGATTTTTTTCCATCTAATGCATGTGAATTCTGCTCAACGTAGACCATTTTTGACTGTCCAAAATCCAGATTTAGGAAGCTTTAAAGGGCTCCACACAACCACAGCTGACAAATACGGGTCTATTCAAGTGAAACAATCAGTCTTGAACCAGAAATGCTCTCCTTGGTCCATCTCTGCGAAGCGCATTCAAGAGAGTTGAGTTCACGACCTCTGGTGTGACGAGAGCTGGATTCAAGGTGAGCATTTGTAGTTAAAAAGAACATCATTCTTTCGCTACAGAAGACCCTGATGGTCGTGCGGAGCCCTTTGAAGCTGCCTAAATATAGATTTTGGACTGTCAAAAAAGGTCTATGTTGAGCACCATTCACTCGTATTGGAGAAAAATCCTGAAATATTTTCCTCCAAAACCTTAATTTCTCTTCAGCTGAGGAAAGAAAGTCATATACATCTTGGATGGCCTTGGGGTGAGTAAATCTTTATTGCACACACTTTATGTTGATGGATTTCCTATTAAAACAGAATGTCATGGTGGAACCTTTTAAAATGGTCCCAGGCACAATCTTGGAGACTCTACATAGAGTTCAGCAGGAAGGCCATTCTCGTTCTAATGAGCATTAACTTATAAGATATAACATGGTTTCCAAACTTTTGTCAGATGAACCCCTTCGACCTAAAATATCTACTTGAAGCCCCCCTGAGATTTTAAACAAATGTTTCAATAATTTAACGACACATTTGCATGTTCACGGTTCTCTGATGTCAGTCACATGCAGATAAATGAACAAAATGTGATCTTTTTTAGTAAGTGTTTTATTTTGATTGTTTTAAAATAACTTTGTTTGAATTTTACAAATAAGATTTTCATAAACTCATGAAGCCCACTTTGGGAAACCCTGCAGTAGATTGTCTCAAAGCAAACCCACACGCTTTAATTTACACTTCACGGGGTCTAACAGGTATTAAACTAACACATAATGCTTCATCAAGGTGTTTGAGCAGCTGGATGAGGAAGACTTACACTAGCAGCTCTCGCGATACTGTTGGGAGACTGAAGAGCCGCCAGTTCATTAAGGATTCTCTTCAAATCATTGTCACATGGTTCTGCTGAATGACAGAAAAATAATAATCACATTAAAACAGACAGAATTTGCTTTATGCATGCAGTGTAATTATTTACATTCCTATGAGGATAAGACTGATAATTGGTACATACGGTTGAACGATCTAAAAATTTTAAGTCGACTTTTATGACTAAAGTCGAGTCGCCGTCGACTAGTCGCTGATGATGTCATTAATGAAAAAATAAGCCTGAACCTCGAGCCGAGACTCAAACGCAACGGGTTGCTTTGTGCAGAGATATGGTATATTACACAGGGCTTTTATATGAGTGCATTAGTGAGGGAGCGACTGCGTGTGAATTACTTCTGCCTGGCAGCGTCTCTCTACTAATACTGAAGTTGTGGGTTTTAGTTACTCAGAAATATATGCTTGAACCTTTTCAGTTTCTGAGCTATTTTATTGATAAATCACAGAACAGTGTTGACAGTAAGTTTCTGCGCTCCTGAATGTCCCTGTGTGTGTGATCTGCACGTGATGTTTGAGCGACTGTCTGTGTGTGTGTGTGTGTGTGTGTGTGTGTGTGTGTGTGTGTGTGTGTGTGTAATGCAGCAGAGCACTCGTTCAGAATGGCGATTAACTTACATGTAAGCTGTTTAAAACGTGCATTCACCTGATCCATGTTAAGCATCTAGATAGTATAATCAAACATATCTTGTGGAGCAGAGTATGCAGTTATTTGTCATTTTAATTGTTAGAAACTGAGCGTAAAAGTGGACTTCAAAGATTTCTTATCCTGTTGCGCATTGTTCTTATCCTATAGGTCATGAATGATCAGCGACTAGTCGAGGTCAAGCCTAAAGCTTAAAGCGTCATTGCAGAGCATTTAAGTCGACTAGTCTGTGCAACCCCTTGTTCATATAAGGGTGCACAAAGTAATATTGAAATCAAAGAACAAACATTTTAACTTGGAAAGAAATAAATAGTATTTGAGAAATATCATTTTAAATGTAATTTCTGTTAATCGGTTTAATTTCAGATTAATAAATTAATAGAATTTGAGAAATATCGGTTTAAATTTAATTTCTGTTCATCTGTTTAATTTCGGATTAATATATTGTGTCAAAATAAAGGCTTAATATTTAATTATATTATAACAGATATTGTATTTTGAACATAGCCATTGTTTTGTTCTACATGCGCACCATGTATTCTTTAATTAATAACTAGTAGTCAATTATAGGAATTATTAAAGGGGTCCTATCATGCTTCGTTACATGTTCATCTTTCTTTAGTGTGTTGCTGCTTAAGCATGAAAAAGCTCTGCAAAGTTACAAAGTCCCTCCAGCAGGAGTTATTCTCTATATCAGTGTCAGTGTTTCTGAACTCCCTGAAACGCCTCCATTGTAGTTTTGAGTTTTCTTCCGGGAACAAACACGTTATATATATATATATATATATATATATATATATATATATTATACAATATTCCCAATAATTCCCACCCAAGGCATACGCAAAAAAAGGGGCGGGGCCTGGTTGAGTTGCACTGGTGTCGGATTTGGGCTCGAACTGATACGGCAAAACTGATGTCATAGTTAGCATAGTTACAATAGTGTTTACAGCGCCTCGGAAAGCCAATCACAACAGACCGGTTGCCGGCTGACCAATCAGAGTAGACTGTGCTTTTTGGGAAGCGGGTTTTAAAGAAACCGAAACTAAAACAGAGCGTTCAGACAGAAGGTGAAAACAGGTGCTGCAACAATTTAAAAGAAAAATAATGTTTTTTGAACTTTAAATGAGGAAAACGTATTCTAGTAGACTCCATAACACCATACACAAAATTATGAACCTGTAAATGAGCATAATAGGACGCCTTTAAAAAGAAATATTACGATATAACTACTTAACTACATTTTGCAGCTGAAGGTCGCTGCCATTTTGAGAGTCAGAGCTTTCATGTTTTAAATTCAGAGTTTACAAGTTTCAATTGCAAGTTCTACAAGGAAGTCGAAATCTTGTAATTACGGTAATTCCATCAAGGCAAGAGCGTACTTTAAAATACTACTTTATCATGGTCATATGATCAGACATTTCTGATTGTGGAATAAATTAATCGTGCAGCAAATATACCCGCAAACAGGCCAATTCTACAATAGCACTGACGTCAGCGAAATCCGTGTTGTATAAACCAGCAAAAAATGATTTTAAACACCTTTAGATATGTGATAGCTTTCAGAAAACATTTGTTAATTTTTAGGAGACTGTTGTTTGCACATATTAGCACATACCTGGCTCAGGTGCATGTTGCAGCTGCAGGTATGGATGATCGAGGAGTTCTGCTATGGAAATCCTTTCTCTAGGATTGCGAACTAAACACCTCTGAAATGAACAGACAGACAGAAAGCACTGTACTATGAAATTCTTGAGCTCATTAATTGACTATGTGTACATGTGCAGCAATAATGTGATTATTTCCAATTATTTATATTTGTAAGGACGTTTACATGACATGAGCAAACCTCTTCACTCCTCATTATTCGCTAGCAATTGTGGTTATTTTTACTGCCATTATTCACAAAGCCCAATGCACTACTCACATTCAGTAGGTTTGTCACTGGCCACTGATTTGATCTACTTGCGTCAAATGCAAAACAAATTTCTATGGACGTACTGGATTATTTTTGGTGACGCACATAAAAATGTCTTCATTTCGATGTTTTCGACCATCAATATGTGGCATTATATTCATGTCAAACAATGTTGTCTGTTTCCTCAGCACCCCAAAAATGCGATGCCTTATTTACAGAATTTGCACGACAGCATCATCTGTGTACGTCACAACTCACAATCACATTCGCTCTTCGGTCAGAGTGGAATAGATGTGATTAAAGTGTTTACATGCCATGATTAAAATCAGCATATGCCTCATATTTTACTATGATTATGAGCTTAATCACACTTTAATTTGATCAAAGTATTGTGTGTACATGAGATAAAGTTTAATCACAATATCTCCTAAATCTCATTATAATCGCACCATGATGGTGCATGTAAATGTAGTCAATGACTGTTCAGCACAGCCAAACATTCTGCACACCTTAAGTACATCAAGTAGGTCCTTTTCTGGAAAATCGGGGAAGTCGATCTCATGGGACGGGTCTATGATGGCATGGATTTTGCTTATCTGATTGGTGATGCTCTGGAATGGAGTCTTTCCATAAGTCATGCAATACAGGATACATCCCAGAGACCACACATCCCCTTTAGCACTGATCTGTGGACAGCAGAGGAAAGAATGATGGGATCAGACTGCGTAATCTACCATTATACTCTGTTCCTGCATGGAACACATTAATATCAGAGCCGATAATGATTTTGAGGCACTAAAATATGAACTCTTCTCACCTTTGACCCTGGTTTTCCATTGGAGGACGTGTCTTTAATGGCCTCTGGTGGCATGTAGTTTAGAGTCCCCACCTGACGCACATCATAAAAACAAGTAAATCAAGTAGAACAGACCAGAAACAACATTTCTCTGTAGATCACAGTTCTGTTCCAGCCCAACCTGTGAGTCCTTCATGATGCTGGTCACGTCCGGCTGAATACGGTTGGCGATTCCAAAGTCGATTAGTTTCAGCGAAGCATCCACAATCACAAAATTAGCTGGCTTTAAATCACTGTGGATGATACCTTCAAATGAAAAATGCAAAGAAATTAATCAATTAAAAAGTGAAATAATTAAACTAGATTTTTACATTTTGTACAAAGAATATGAGTGTTTTTCCATGAAACGCACCCACCCGCGTGTCTTTATTATAGACGGTAACCAAAAAACCCTAAAAAGTGGCACAAAACTAGTACCCAAAAATCAGTGTTAAAATAATTGACAAAAACTAAAACCATAAAAAAAGCATTTTTGCTACTTGAAATAAACATTATCTGAAATAAACAGGGTTCTTGCAGGTTTCAGTAAGTCAAATTTAAGACCTTTTTAAGACATTTTAAGGCCATAAAGATTGAAATTTAAGACCTACACGACGCATTACCAAATAAATATTCAAATCAAAGAATTAATTTTATTTCAGTGAATTCAGTAATTGAAAAAGCATTAATTTAATTTACAGATAAATCACATTAGTAACCTTCCACACCCAACAACGCGTGTCAGAGAAAAGAATCAAATTTTTTTTTTTTATAGAAAATTGTACTTTGCATATTATACTGTAAAAAACACATAATTAGTTGATTTTAGTTGATCATAGTTGATCATGACTAGAGATGAAATGGCATGAACATTTAATTTCATGATTATAGTGACAAAAATGATCATGGTTATCACAGAATCCTGTTCAAAAAGTACAAAAACTACACAATGAAATCAATTCACCATGTTTTATGTCGAAAACCAGCAAATAACAAATAAATTTCCATTAAAAATGAATATTTGTGTCTTGCATGTTATATACTAACATGTACAAGGTAAAATAAAGGTTTGACAAAAAAGGTTTTATAAAAAGATAAACCTCACATATTTCAGACTTTAAATATTTTTTTTATAAAAAGAATGAGTCCAAAAAGATAAATTACTGACATTTACAATGCACTTTAGCTTATCTTTTATTATTAATAGTAAAATTCGGTCCTATTTTCCCGTCTGGCGTCTGTCGTTGCTATGCAACCATGCCCTGCGTCTCCACAATGACAAAAAAGTTGTAGTGGCTAATGGATTTCCCACCACCGAGAAATGCTTGCTGTAGCTCTGCTACAAGATTTATTTACGGAGAAGAGAACACCACCCGTAGTGTTTGGGTGCACCCCCATCATTCCTGTTGATTGAGCTTTCAGACAGCGCCTGGAAAAAACGAGCGTGTCGCTTCTATTATGAGCACGCTTACCGCGCGCCTACATTTGAACGAACTTGAGCGCGCAAAAGACGCGATATGTGAACGGCCTCTTGGCGAGCGACCTCCAATCAGGCCGCGAGCGACGTGTTGGAGACCCTGCACTAGAGCTCCGCTTCGTAGGCTACGACTCGATACTTTTTTGCTACTTTGTAATAACTTTCTGCGGCCAGCGTTTCTGGAAATAAACGAGGGTAAACCCTTTTTAAGACCTGCCTAAATTAAATTTAAGACCGCGGATGAAAATCTGTCCGTTTTTAAGACTTTTTAAGGCCTTAAATTTGAAGTTCAGAATTTTAGACTTTTTAAGACCCCGCGGGAACCCTGAATAAAACAAATAAAATAAAAAAATTAACTTTTTTTCCAGCTAGTTGCCAGGGCAACATTTTTATTTAGTTTACCTTGATGTGTTAAAAAAAAAAACAACAACAAAAAACTAAAACTAGACATATCGGAGACATATCATAAATTATAGGACAGTTTCTGACTGCTGAAATGAGCTTCTCATTCAATGGTATCGTGCGTTTTGTCGCTTGTAGTGTGAACGCAGCTTAAGGGATCTGAAATTTTGTAAAAGAGACGAAGAAATGGCGTTTTTATTACTCAACAGCCGAGTAAGGTTTTTATTTTATTGAACAGATAAATTGCCATATGTAGCTCTCTAACAAAAGCATTATCTATTGTGAAGGGTCATTTCCTTATGGTTGCTGTTGTTTGTGCTGGAATTTATTTAAGGAATTGTATTGTCAAAGCTAATGGCGACAATATCTGTAATATTGAATGTATCGCCCAGCCCTGAATGCTTAGTAGAAAAGTATGAGAAATAGTAGAAGTGATGGTTTAGAGCAGGGATGGGCAACTTCGGTCCTGGAGGGCCACAGTTTAGCTTCAACCCTAATCAAACACACCTGAACAAGCTAATCAAGGTCCTCAGGATTACTAGAAAATTACAGGCAGGTGATTTTTTCAGGGTTGGAGCTAAACTCTGCAGGACAGTGGCCCTCCAGGACCGTAGTTGCCCATCCCTGGTTTAGAGAGTGCGAGAGGTGATGGTCACCATGTTTGTGGATGGTGTGCACAGCCTCCAGCATATTCCTCCAGTAACATTTCCTATCCAGCGGGTTGACGGACTTGCGGTTGCGTAGCCAGGTGTTGAGATCCAGGTGTCCGCACTCCATGAGCATGTAGATGTAGCGGCTGGTGATCTCACTGCAAGCAAGCAGGAACACAGCTCGTCATTTACAGTGTTTTCCCAAGCACAGCACAGTCGTGATGCTGGTGAATCACACACACACATCACACACACACACACTTACTAGTCATAGAGTTTAATGATCTGGTCACTGTACTGTTGAAGATGATTCAAGTGCTCAATCTCATTCTTATAGCTCTCCACTGCCTGGGCATCGGCCTCCTCTAGATTCACATATTTCACAGCATACACATGCTTCTTATGGTCAAAAACCTGATACACCTAAAAAGAAATATATGTTATTTCTGGTACCCAAAATGAATCGTATGAAATAGAGAAGTATACACTCAAGACGTCATTCTTTCATACCTTACTGGATCCGCCTCGACCGATCATCTTGAAAATGAAGAACTGTTTGCCCTTGATTGTGATGGATTCGTTTGAGAAAGCGGAGGAGGGGGTCTGAAGGGTGAAAGATTGTTGCAAAATTAATTATAGATCAGAGGCAGAAATGAAGCCTAGAGCAACATAACACCCACACTTTTATCCACCTGACTCCATTCTGGTATTTTTGAATATTCAATTTTCATTAGTTATAATGGATTTCTTGATATCAGGAATGTATTTTTACTAGTAAAAAAGCATAATTCTTGATATCTACAATTGCATTTTCACTAGTTAAATTCTTCCATTCAAAGGCAATGATAGATATCAATAGTTTCTTACTACTGGTAATTGAAATTCCACCATACAAATGTCTATGAACAACTGAATTATTACGAGTAAAACTGCTAATTTGACCAATCGTTTTGCCAGATAAGACTCTTATTCTCCGGCTGGGATCTTGTAGAGCCTTTGAAGCTGCACTGAAACTGCAATTTGGACCTTCAACCCATTGGTTCCCGTTGAAGTCCACTATATGGAGAAAAATCCTGGAAAGTTTTCCTCAAAAACCTTAATTTCTTTTCGACTGAAGAAAGAAAGACATCCAACATCTCGGATGACATGAAGGTTGAGTAAATTATCAGGAAATTTTAATTCTGGAGTGAACTAACCCTTTAAGTAAAATGCTACCGGTATTGACTTACAAAGCCAAATTGGCTTACAAAAGGTATAACATATTGCAAAATTTTACTAGTGAAAATGCAATTACAGATATCAAGAATAAAAGCTTTTACTAGTCTAAATGCAATCTTTGATATTAAGAATTAGATTTCTGCAAGTGAAGCTTAGACTGTAAAAAAAAGGTTTCTGAAGAGCATTTTTGAAGCCTAAAGTGTGCGGAGCCGGCCGTCTGCATCGTCAAGTTCGTAGAGCTTTATTCAGTGCATTTTAAATTCTGATTTTGTCCACCTCTCAAATTAGCCTGGCTCCGCCCTCCTCCGCGCTCCCGCTCAATTTTCATTTTCCTTCAGTACGTCGTCTGGGTTTGAGGTATATTCGCAGGTTTTCTCCGGCCAATTTTTCCGTCCAATCCCCAAACAGAGGGAGTGGCTGAGAACGATGACGTTGTTGAGGTCATACGTCACGACCAAACGTTAAATGCCAAACGTTAGCGATTGGTTATGGCAGATGTATTAAATTGTTTGAAATACTCCCGAAAAAAGCACAAACACGGCAGAGATGGCAAGTTCAGACAGCTGGAATTAGCTGAGGTGACTGACGGCTAACAGACAGCAGACAAACAGCTAGTAGTGATAGCAGCGGCAATCCACCTGTCACTCAAGTGGCCACGCCCTTAATTATGCAGAACTTTAAGGCTTAAAATAATTTAAACAGATGAGTTAAAAAAATTCACCCCCTTCACAGTTGTCATTTAGGGCAAAATTAGCTGTACTATAGACCAAAACCAATTTTTGTACCAGGCTGTAAAAAAAAAAAAAAGTCTGCTGTAAAGTTGGGCATTTTAACATGGGGGTCTATGGGATTGACTCTCTTTTGAAGCCTGTCTCGAGCGGCCAGTCGATGAATTGCAGTTTAAGTCACTTCCGTTCTGTGTTGGCTTCACGAGAGAGACTGGAAGGTTGCCGCTCGGGAGTGAAGTCATGTTTTATATTTAAAAAACTAATTTTCACTAGTGGAAAAAGTCATTCTTCGATATCAAGCAAAATACAAATCACAAATACTTCATAAAATTTTAGCAGATGTAGATAATGGAGGTCTCTTAAAAGAAGAAATGTATTATTTGCTCATGGCATATCACATTCACTTTAAACAAAAATAAAAATACTCCTTAATCTGCTCTGCTTTCTTACCCAAGCCAAAAAAATTGGATGCTCTCTTTTTAGTTGATATGATAAGCATGTTTATCTCTCTATCACATATTGTATTTCTCAGCCTGTTTGATGTTTTGGAGATACGCAAGCCTCTTTACCTGTGATGGCTGCTGGATATAGGACACCTGGCTCTGAGGAGTGCAGGGCAACTGAGCGTGACCCATTTTCTGTGCCGTCGATGGAACAGACACTATCACTGGCCGCTGCTTCACCACAGGAGTGACGAAACTATCAAAGGAACAGAAAGCATCGTTAAAGTATGGATAGTTCATCAACACAGAAAGATCTCAGGTCTCTTCAAAAATATCTTTATTTGTTTGGAAGATGAACGAAAGTCCTACAGGTCTGGAACAACATGAGGGTGAGTAATTAATAACAGCATTTTTATTTTTGTGTGAACTAACCCTTTAACGTTGAGAAATCAAGGCCACTTCTAATCCATGTGTTCTGCTGTGTTATTACCTGTTTGCATTTGGGTCTTTGTAGTTGGGAGTCTGACAGCTGAAAGAGGGGTGTAATCTCGGAGGCGCAGGTGTTCTCATAGCATGAAGTGAGAGTGAAGTGGAAATGGGGTCTGCAGGAGGTTTACGATCCTGAACAGAACAACACAACAGATTGATCATGAACCGACCCCAGCTGAGTCCGCGCTGTAATCATTCTAACTCAGACATTAGACAAGCGTGAGCTGCGGTCAGACCTCTGGAGATGCATGTTTGTTAATGAGAGTAGGAATCTTCCATTCTGATGAAGTCTCCTTGACATGGGACTTTTGCTGCTCCTCGGGAACCTTCGTTGGATTTTCCTCATCCATTTTGTTACTTAGTGCTACATTTTCTGCAAAACCAAACCATTTTAATATCATTATTTTCTGAACAGGCATTTTTCACTTTAAAACTAGCACATCCTCAACTGGAAATCTTTGTTTTTATTGTGAAAAGAAAAAACATCTTTATCGTTGTCTTGGTGTAGGGTTAAGGCTGAGTCACGCTGCACCGACAGACGCCGAACAATGCGGACAATCACCAAATAACACTGTGTCACTTCTCAGACATTCCACGACCTGATAAACACTGATTGAACATGTTCAATGGGCAAAAACAAGCGCCGACAAACACCAGTGGTTCTCAACCAGGGCGCCGCAAGATTACTCAAGACAAACCAAGCATTTGCAAAAGACAAAACATTTTATTTTATAATTATTGTATTTATTTTTTGTTTTTCTTGAAGAACCATAATTCCCACTGGATAATGAGGAAGCCTAATTTTAATGGTGTGTTTTCTAGATTTGGAAAAGTCATGTAAATGAATGGCATATTTATAATGAATGTGCATTTTTGTAGTTATGCCAACTTTTTATTTTATTGAGTAAAGATTATGAGAGTAAAAATATTTTCAAAAATCTTTGTCCATAATCCTTGTTCATTAAATCATGAAAAACTTAAAGTTACGGGGCCTTTGAATATTGTTGCACTGACAATGAGGGCCTGGAGGTTGAAAACCACAGATGAAGACGATGTGGTGATGCAGTGGACATACGAGTTATTAAGAGTCTCTTTATGAAAGTATTATTCTTTGTATTATCTTATGTCTCTTCTTTTTAATTGGACAGCAATAATGTCTTGCAACTTGACAAAATATGTATTTCAATATCACTGAAAATATTTACACATTGAAATGATCTTTTAAGTATTTTGGAGATTTCTTTGCAAACCTTTGGTGCGTATATCAAATATAAAAATGAGTCTGGAGTAAACAACATTGAAGTCTACCTCAAACAAACTGAAAAACTCGATTGCTATGGACTGTAGGACCGTTATAAGCAGATCTTCAGTGATTTAATCACAGTGTAAACAATTAAATAAAAATGCAAAAAAATATATGTGCGCCTTGTAGAGTTCTGCTACCCGACCCGAGCCCAACAGGTCCCGAAAAACTCACTCGGATTCGGGTTAATGTTTAATGAATAGCCTCGGGTTCGGGTTCGTAACTAAGAAAAATTATATAGGCTATACATATAATTTGCATGCCGTGTTGTGATCGTAAATATGAGCACGCAAGAGAGAAAGTACGTGCGCAGTTTCAGCGCCACCGTCCTGCTCTGATTGCTGTGTTGTGATCGAAATAGTGCGCGCAGGAGCACATGAGCAAAACCGTTTTGTAAAATGATATACGAATCCTTTTTATTTTATCATATATCATTTTGCAAAACTGTTTTGCGCACGATTTCGGTCACAACACCGCAATCAGAGGAGGACGGCGCTGAAACCATCAACTTTCGATGCTGTTCTCTTCCTTCATAACTCGTACTGAGAAAGATTATATTTATGTAAATAGTTGTGCAACTGCGCAAACTTTGTTTTGAAGTTTAATGTTTGAGTTCCAGAGGAATTTGTGACTGTATCACCCATTCTACCACATCAAAGTTTCGTAAGTAGTAAGTCCCTGGTTTTTTTCTTTTTCTCTTGTGTGCTGACTGATGAGGGGGCCGCTGGGCCTTGGTGAAACGGTGTTCGTACATGTAGGCTATATGGCTATATGTGGCTATATGTGTTGAATTATCGTTGCAAGCAATCATAAAATACAGCTTATTAAAAAAAGGTATTTCTGTGAGAAACGGACCTTGGGTTCAGGCTTAAAATATAACCGTAATGGTCGGGTCCGGTTAAATGATTTCGGGTACAGGCCTGGTTCGGGCTTCAGACCTCTAGCGCCTTGGGTAAAAAAAAAAAAAAAAACGTGTCCTTTACCAGAAAAGTGTGACTAACCTGCAGTGTTCTCCTCAGGCTCAGCAGGAAGCAGAGGAGTTTTACCAGAGTTCAGATTTCTGATCGCAGTCTGCAGCAGCTCAACAGGCCGTGCGTTCGAGCTCAATGCTTTCTGAAGAATCAAATTACTCTTCCTAGAATTTCCTGAGAGATGTTAAGAACATATTATTACACAGGTTTTTAAACAGTTTTCTTCCATGTTGACTCGTGCTGAATGACCATGTTCTTACTAAACCAACAGAGTGTCATGTGTTACCTTGTGAGAGCTCAAACTGAGCATGTGCTATGTGCACGAAAGCAAAAGCTTTACAGTGTGATCTGGCAATACTGAAATGATCTTGAGCGTCTTCTGGATCTTCAATTCTGTAGAGATTGCAAGGAATAAATTACTCAAGATATCAGCTGCTAACTTGATACTCAGAGTAACCTACCATTGACTTACCCTTTCAACTCCGCAAATCGCACCAGCATTTGAGCGTAGCTTTCAGTTTTGCAATGTTTTGCCAAAGGAAACCTGGCGAACACTTTAGAGTAGATGTCCAGGAGTTTGGAAAGAAACGCAGAGTCTGAACAAGGGTCTCCTCTCTTCTCTAGGCTTTTCAGGAAGATCTGACAGCCTTCAGGAGTGTTTGTGCTGATGAGCTGGTTGATGTCAGTGGTTTCTATGGAAGAAGAAGACATCTGAAGAAAGGAGTGCACTACAACAAAAAGTTCCTTGAGCAAACCCAAAGTCATATGATGTCTTTGTCTGGGGAACAGACTAAATTTGAATTTGTCATTACACATTTTGGGTGGACTACTCCTTTAAACAGTTAATATCTTAATTAAAAATTACCTTCCATTCTAGCAGTTTCTTTTCTTTCTGCTCTGTGTAGAAGTGCTGTGATGGTGTTACCCTGTTCAATGTCCTCCCTCAGATGATCTGGACTAATCATGGGTGGCTGCATAGAGGAAGACACTGTAAGGACTTGAAATGAAACGAGTGCTATGATGCACTAGTGAGTTTGTGTCTATAGTAAGGTCAGATGACTCTTATACCTTCAGGTTCAATAAGCTGTAGGAGTCTCCATCTGGAGTGCCCTTCTTTGAGAAACACATCGGGAATGCGGAGCGGACACTTGAACCACTTGTTTGCCTGTAGAAAATCAAACATTAAGGCTTTATAAAGAGCAGGGAACTTTTAAACAGGGTCATATGACAGTACATAGGCCTATTGTGTTTATTAAATAAACACTCTGATTGATATTAAGAAATAAACCGTCTGACTGAGGTTATTTGATCTAACCGTGATTACAGACAACCACGACTATTGCGCTCTTTTAAAAGGCACAAGGGGAAGTCATATACCTATATTATATTATAATCAATATTAATTGGTCACATTTTATATTAGGTGTCCATAACTACTATTACTACTTACAACAAATTGCTGTTCATATTGCATTGCAAAACACTTTTGCTGCCATTGAGGAGGGATACGGGAAAGGTTAGGACAGGTTTGCTGGTATGGGTAGGTTTAAGAGTGGGTTAAAATGTAAGGGAAGGTCAACAGTGTAATTATAGATGTATTTACAGAAATTAATTACAACTGTAATTACATGCAGGGATTTTTTAAGTACAATGTAAAAACATGCATGTACACTTAGTTCATTGTATCAAATGATTAATTTAAATGTAAGTAGTTAAAGACACCTTACATAAAATGAGACCTAATAATTCTTCAAAATATTTTTGTATTTAAATAATAATTTCAAAAAAAAATCTATTAAAAAAATATTACCATTGCAAACACTGTTATACAATAGTACATCTAAAATGCATCTAAAAACTCCCAGCAAACTGTCATTCTTCAGGTCGGATAAAAATCCGTATAAATACAGAAAAATTAGATCCCAGAAGTACATAATTAACTGGATTATAGTAATAATCAAATTAGCAATATTTGCTTTTGGTCATATATCAGCCACCCCTACACAGATTCACATTTCTCACCTGGAGAAACTGTAGGTAACAGGAGCTTCAGCTTTCTGAACACCGTCAGAGTCATTGCTCTCGTTTTCAGGGATAGAGAGAGGCACCATGGGCACTCTTTCTGCCTGTAGGAATGAACAGAAGTGAGTACATTACACAATTCCTCTTTCAATTGTTGCTTGCTGTTGTTCTCACACCTTACCATGGCCACTCTTCTTGGTTGTGAGCCTGTTCTCCATACAGGCATGTTCTCATCTTGTGGACTGAACTTCTGATCACTCCTGGAAATCACAATGTTTAACATCATCAATTTCTTTACGGTAAATAATAGGGATGTCCCGATCAGGTTTTTTTGCCCTCGAGTCCGAGTCAGAGTCATTTGATTTTGAGTATCTACCGATACCGAGTCCCGATCCGATACTTCGATAAAAAAGAATAAAGAAGAGCAAAAAAAAAAAAAAAACAGATCCAGGATGTTCCTTATTTTTTTATTTAATTCACCTTATTTTAACATTCAACAACTCTTACAAACAGAGCACTTCTGTGAGGTAGCTTGAACAATCATTTATGTAATAAATAACATAAATTCTTCACCTTTGCACTGCAGGGCTTGAATTTTCGGTGCGTGAATGCCGGGGTTGCGCATAATTTAAACCATTCCCGCAAGGTTAGCTTTTATAGTGCGAGAAATTCCCGCACAAATATATTTGCTTCATCTCAGAGCAATTGATTAAAAAAAAAAAAATCACAGATGCGAGAAAAAATGTCAAACTGTCTTTTATTTTCGAATTTAATTCGAATTTAATTCCTCAATCAGCGCTGGACCGGCTTTCTCTGTCTTCCGCTGAGTCCTGGCCGTAGACAGATCATATGTTTCACGCTGTCAATGCAGTGGTCTGCGTTGCGCTGATCTTATTCACACTATCGAGTGTAGGTGCAGCATTCTATCATTTTGAGTCATAATGAGCTGTTTGTGAAGAAATTATCCGCTTCCAAATTATGCCATTTTAATCAAGAAACTGAAACATTAAAAAACATGTTGCTCTTTATGGTGTGCGAGTGATAGAGCGCGGCAGCAACGAACCAACTGATCAGCTTACAGCGTAACAACATTGAATGCTCGGCCGAACAGCTGATCATAGCTGTACAGGGCGACTTATTATTTTTCATCTCCATAAATATATCTAGTAGTAAAGCTAATGCAAGGGCTAGAAATCTACTTTGCTGATACTTCCTTGTCATCATGGAGAGCGCAGTTCATGGTTGCATAGCAACGACAGACGCCACAGAGAGCAAGCGCTTGAAGGAGACAGCGGTGCGCCCGCGCTTTCACTTGGTTAGTTTACACATCATACGTCTTTGCAACAAAGTGATGTCATGCCGCACGCGTTGTAAGTTTCTGTGTGGATTCTAACTCTGTGCCACCGCATAACTATAGATGTGTTAAAAAATAATTAGAATATATACATATATATCCGAGTCCTGATCGGGAGGTAACGTCCTATTCCGATCGAGTCTGAAACCACGTGATCGGGCCCGATTTCCGATCACGTGATCGGATCTGGACATCCCTAGTAAATAAATAATTCTGTCATGTGAAATAGGGATGTTACGGTGAAGAAATATCGATAACATCAAGGGCATCAGGGAGCCCCTATCAATATGCGGGGTATTGAAATTGCCTTTTAATGTGTGTTTGTTTGTACGTTCGTTCAAATTGGCAAACACATGTAGGCTACTCTGTGTGTAGGGAGTGTACATTTTACAAGATAAGATATTTGTCAATGACTGTCAGGATCTAATGCGCACCAAATCCTCCACCATCGTCCTGTCCTGCATGATCCTCACTATCTTCACGTGATCAGTAAAATCTGACTCCTGAGCAAAGCAGACGCTTTCAGTTTATAATTGTAGCGACTGTTGTCCAACTGAAATAAATGGTTTATCTCTACAAAAGCAAATAGTGAAATGACTGATTTCTATTTGTTTTAATATATTATAAAATTTAATTTATTCCTGTGATCAAAGCTGAATTTTCAGCATCATTACTCCAGTCTTCAGTGTCACATGATCCTTCAGAAATCATTCTAATATGATGATTTGATGCTCAAGAAACATTTATGATTATTATCAATGTTGAAAACATTTTTATTTCATGATGCTATAATGAATAGAAAGTTCAAAAGAACAGCATTTATCTGAAATGGAAAGCTTTTGTAACATTAAACACTACCGTTCAAAAGTATGGGGTCAGTAAGAATTTAAATTTTATTTTTGGGGGAAAGAAAAATAAATCAATACTTTTATTCATCAAGGATGAGTTAAACTGATTAAAAGTTACAGTAAAGACATTTATAATGTTAGAAAATATTCTATTTTAAATAAATGTTGTTCTTTTGAACTTTCATCAAAGAATTTTGATTTAAAAAAAATTGTACACAACTGTTTTCAACATAAAAATAATTAATGTTTTTTGAGCATAAAATCATCATATTAGAGTGATTTCTGAAGGTTCATGTGACACTGAAGACTGGAGTAATGATGCTGAGGAATACATTACATTTTAAAATATATTAAAATAGAAAACAGTCATTTTAAATTGTCATAATATTTCACAATATTACTTTTTTTTTTTTTTTGTATTGTTTTTTATCAAATAAATGCAGCCTTGGTGAGCAGAAGAGACTTCTTTTAAAAACATAAAAAATCTTACCGATCTAAAACTTTTGACCAGTTGTATGTATGCATGTATATAGCTGTTTTTTCAGGACTTAAATTTCAAAAACTCCAATTCAAGTACTTCAAGGACCTTGTATGAACCCTGCATAAATGAGATAAGCGTGTCATACCCCTGGGGAAAAGTGCTGCTGGCCTGCAGGTCACATGTTCCATCTGATGTTCTGGAGCTGCTTCTCACAGAATCTTGAGCATTGTCGTGTGCAGATACTAGAGAGATTTCACAAGTCATTTAAAAAGACAAGCATGATTCATAGAAAGCAAAAGCATGCATTACATAGAGCAGTATAATAGAAACAGATGCTTACAGCAAATCTTCACAAATCAATGAATAGATAGCCCAAAAATGACAATTCTCTCATTTATTCTTACTTTCTTCTGTTAAATGTTTAATGCAGACATGCATTAGTCATATTATTCAATGCAATTACAAACATGCTCACAGATGGACATCATAAATGTAGCCAACACAAACCTGACATGTTCTCTTTATCTTCTTGTGAGAGGAGCTGGCGTTTGCCTAGATTCAGATTCTGCACGGCAGCCTCCAGAACGTGCCTGGGTTTAGCATTCATTTCAAAAGCTTTCTGAAGAATCAAAGTGCATTTCTTAAAGTTGCCTGGAGAGAATGAAAGAAACTTCATGACCGTGTGTTCTCAATTAGCAGACATTTTGAAAGAGGCAAAAGCTACATGTGTCTAATATTTTTACGTTTAGTCTCCTTACCTTGTAAAAGCTCAAACTGTGCATAAGCAATGTGGACAAAGGCAAAATCCTTACAGTGGGATCTCGCTATATCAAAACTAGCCTGAGCATCATTTACATCTTGGATGCTGTTGGCAAAGAGAGACATTACAAATAAAATAAAACAGTTAAAACGCATAAAGCTTGCCGCAAAGCACTGGCAAAAGCAGCCTAATGATTATGAATGTGTCGGGGGGAAAAATAGCAAGGAGACATTTTAATTGTTTATTAATAAACCAGTGTTTTTTGAGTAAGTGTTGACTACAAAGATGAAGCTGATGTTGCTGACTAGTAAGGGTTGCAAATTTTGGGCAAATTTTCTGGGAAATTTCCATGGGAAGTTAAGCTGGGGAATTTTGGAAATATTCATTACCACGGCAACCGCTTGCGCGTCCACTCTGAAAGTAACTGTACACATAAGAGACGGATAGATACATTATTTAAGGTTATTTCTATTCGTTAGAATATTGATATATGAACTTGTTGTCAAGTAAGCCCCGTTGCAAGCATGTGCGTCTCTCTAAACTTTCAGTGTGCTGCACTGCTCTAGTTGACTTCTGCGCCTTCCCCCCCGAAAATATCACGTTAATTTTGAAAACGTAATTCCTTTTGTGGATCCTCTTGGTCTTTCTTCATGTTTCCTTGACAAATATCAGTGTCTCAGTCTCACGCACGCTGCACATGAGTTAACCACGCCTACTTATTTACATGTTGTGGTATACACGGAATAAAAAAATCTGTTACGGTTGACATTTTCTTCCGTGGTAACGATATATACCGTCATACCGCCCAGCCCTACTTATGTGGTAAAATAAAGTTATGCTAGCTTATTTAGCATCTAACTTATCAGCTTGCTATCTACTAGATGAATACATTTGTATGTGATATTTGCAATTTAAACATTTAATAAATATATTTCCCCATAATATCATCAAAACTTACTTTACTTTGCCTTCAATAGTCTTGTGCTTTGGGCTTCTGTACGTATGATGGAGGCATGCACAGTGCCAGTAGGGGGTGTGGTCTCAATAGCCATGCAGTAAGCAGTGTGCTATGTGCATGTGATTGAGGAATGGCATGGATATTCAAGTGTATTTGAATGGCATCTGTTTGTTTTAGTCAAGATTATGCTAAAATATACTTTCCTCAACTATATTTAAGTTCCCTATGAAGAGCCAACCCTCAACTTTGAAAATTCCCAGTTTATTCCCATAAATTCCTGTTAATTCCCTTAAATTCCCATTAATTTCCATGGAAAGTTTCCATCTTTGAAAATTCCCAGAATTTTGCAACCCTACTGACTAGTAATCTGCAGTATAGTGAACATGCGCCTGTAGAGAGAAATGCCCCATTCATAATCAGAGAGTATTTGTTTCGTTTTAAAAGTAGAAATTTCAAGCTTTCTATAGGCCTGTTTCTCCTGTCTGTGAGGCAAGTATCCTATTGACCAAGTTTTGGTTCATTTGTGACGCACTCCAGTTCTTCTTGAAGTCGAAGACGGAGCAAGTTTCAACTTTCTGCTCTTAACTTTATTCCGTGCGCTGTCAAATGCTTCATCAGATTTGTTGTATTGTCGGTAAATTATCAATTATCTTGTTGCGAATATTGCATCGCACGCTGTTGGCATCGAGCCTGGTGAAATGTAGCTACACCTTTGATCTTTTCCATCTACTGTATGGGGGTTGGGACGCTTAGTCGCTTACACAAAACAGCCTCATATGTGAGCCACGTCTCTGGGCATAACCAGTGTAAACTAGCGTTTTTCTGCCACAGCCAATCATGCTACATGCTTATTGGCTCACTGACGTTGACAAGATTAATCCCTTAGGTACTGAACAACAAGACATTTGTTGATACTCAATGGTATAGAGGCAATTCGGTGAGTGCCTAAAAAGTATCGAACTCGATACCCAGACCTAGTTAAGTTAGTAGTGTGTTGAAACTAGCAGTTATGGTAAGGGGCGTGACATTTCATTCACCAATCACAATTTACTGGACCAGCTGACCAATCAGAGCACATTGTACTTCTCGGAAGGAGGGGCTTCATAGAGACAGGAACTAAACTTAGCATTACTGACAGACTGGGAAGAGACGAGCTGCAACAATGAGCACATTTACACACACACCAATACGATGATAATTACCAAATATCAGTTTATTGAAATAACCCAATTTACCAGTTTACATGCAAATCAATGTTTTTTTAATAGTCTTTTAAACGCGTTTTACTTGCAATGTATACAAGACTGTATAAAAAAAAAAAAAAAAAAGGTTATTCCCTGGAGGTGACGTCAAACCGTAAGCATTCATGCATCAGCCTACACTCAGAACGCAGATTAAGGCGTTTACATGTCAGGCAAAACTCTAGCCATGTCGATCGGTTTATTCTTAAAGGTCCCATGACATGCTACTTTTTGTAGGCTTTAATATAGGCCTTAGTGGTCCCTAGTACTGTATCTGAAATCTCTTTCCAAAAATTCAGCCAGTCCCAGAATGAGCTTCCTTCAGACGGGCCGTTTCTGTGTCTGTAGCCTTAAATGATAATGAGGAGGAGAAAGGCGGCGCAAGGTGGAGGGTGGGTGTGGCCTTGACCATCTTGCGCAACGGTACCGTGGCGTGCATGTTTACGTTGGATATAGCCTATTGCAATGGCACGAAGACACGCAGTCTTTCAAGAATTTCAGTTTGACCCAGAATCCGATCCGGATGGAGAAGCAACGGATGAAGAAGTTGCAACTCAGCGGCTCCAGCAGGACGTTTCCGAATGGTTAGTTTAAAATATTATGTCTGGATACGGTACTTTATTCAGACGGTTTACAGTTATTATCATGTAGCTAACGCTAACCTACTGTTGCCTTTTCATGAGAGATCTGTAACGTCTGTAATTTATCTTATTACAATTACATCAAGCTCTGCGATCTTGAAATGCGGATATCGCGCGCGCCATATAACCAACAGGAAAACGGTTATCCAAATAACAAAGAAGTGTACAACACTCGCATTACAGTGTGTGTATTCACACACATAAACTGCATAGCTGCATAGCTAATGTTACAGCCACATTCTACGTGTAACAGTCTAGGTAACCATAAACAGTAAAGCAACACACTTATATATCATTAGTTGACTTACTTGTCCGAGGTGTGTAGCTGAGCCAAAGAGAGTGATCCAGACTTTAGTTTCAGACGTTCAGCAAGCCCAGCTCTGTATTGACCCTTCGGTCTTCATTTGTACATCCAATTATTGAGCAATTGTTATGCTTCGCTCGCGCAAAAGCCATGATATCTCTCGTGGACAAACTAAAATCGCGCGCGTTCCTACTTCCTAGCGCATTTTCTCATGGGCGGAAAATATTCTCTGGGCGGGCAAAGCAGACAGGGGAGGTAACATTTCCTCCTTATGACGTCATAAGGAGGAGATTCAAGATCAGCGCGTATGAGCCTCCATTTTCTCAAAGGCAGAGAAAGATAGCAAAAGCTCGATTTACACCGATTGAAATTTCTAGAAACTTGGGGACCATATACAGGCTAGGGGAACTCATATTAATGTTAAAAAACCTCAGAAAGTGAAAATTTCATGTCATGGGACCTTTAAGCAGTTTATGACCATACGCCAATAAAAGGAGAACGGTTTAACGCGTTTACATGACCACACGTGTTGTTGCTTATTGTGTGTAATCAGTTAAGAACGTGCATGTAAACGCACTTATTGAAAAATATGTGGAAAATAATGTGCATTTCAACATTAAAGCATGAAAACCTATTCTAGTAGACCCCAAAAACAAATTCAGGACTTTATAAAAAGACATAGTATGTTCAAGAAACAGCGATCATTATGCACATAACTTCCATAATGAGGAAAAGGATGCAATAAATAATTTTAACTCAGAGTGAAACAGGAGATGGAACTTGAGCGACTTACGCTTTTAACTCTGCAAATCTGACCAGCATCTTGGCATAGCTCTCGTTCTGACTGTACTTCCCCAACGGCATGCTGGAAAACACACGCGTGTAGCAGTCGATGAGCTTTGTGAGAAGGCTGGGATCCGTTTGAGGATTGCCTTTCTTCTCCAGATTGGTCAGAAATGTCCAGCAGGTCTGAGGGGAGTTTGAGCTGATGGCCTGGTTGATGTAATCTGTGTCGTCTGTACGGAAGAAAAGATGTAAATGTTCTGGTCTGGTTGATTACAACCCAGAATTCCTGTTTTGAACAATGATTTTATGATTACTACGGGATTAAGATTTTTAATAAACATTTTAGAAATTGCTCTCAAAAAGATTAAACATTTTAGCGCAGAGCATAATTACAAACATTTATACTGGAATTAGAGGAATGTCCTTAACTTTATTAAAGGGATAGTTCACCCAAAAATGAAAAGTCTGTCATCATTTACTCACCTGTGGTTCCAAACCTTTAAGACTTTCATTCTTCTTTTCAATTCAATTAAATTCATCCTGAATTAATCCACCTCTTAATACGCTTTTAATAGTGTTAAAATAGGGTTGAGGTGAGTTCGGAACAGGCCGGGTAGAGAGAAACGAGCGAGTTCGGCTTGTGCGTGTACAGTTGTTTTGCGTTCCGATTAAAAATTATTTGTTTTTTTTTACACAAAATCATTAGGGGTGTAACAATATATCATGTCACAATATAACGCAATACAAAAATGCAACAATATGTATCGTGAATAGAAAAAAATTTAGTTTTCAGAGTTTTAGTGTCAGTACTTCATTAAAATATTATATATTATGTTGAATATAATGTATAATAATGCAATAGGGGAATATCTGTGTAAAAAAGTGGCCTACATTATTTTAAATGCATCTAGTCTGTGACAGAGAAACATATTCGTCTAAAATAACACTGTTTTTTCAGTTTCAGAATCATGAATATTGTTATTCTGGTGTCTCTATTCTGGTGTTATCCTTTGGGTTTCCAGCACCAAGTCCAAGAATATTCATTTACACACACAATGTAATGTCAAATTTATCAGTTTAATAAACAGTAAATTTTTTGTTAACCTTTTATCATATGTCTTGGAGTATCACAATAATATCGTATCGTGAGTTCGGTATTGTGATATGTATCGAATCGTGACACCCCTAAAATCCATGCTAATTTCTTTCCTCAAAAAGACTTCAATTACTCTGTTGATGAGGTTATCTGTGTGTTTCAGTTCCAACAATAAGTCTTTTCTATCAAGGCTAATAATGCTGAAAGTCGAGTCTGTCCCGTCGTATTTCTGGCATTGGTTTTAATTCGCTTTAGTGCTGAGACTGAGAGTGTCCGCTCGACAGAAGCCGTGGACTCAGGGATGTGTACAGCTGACCCGTGCTCTCACACAGATTTCTGAAGGAAATCAGTAAGATCAACGGGACTTTTGCCTTTAAAATCAGACATACATGCATACATTACAGTCAGTTTGTTCTGTTTTTACCCGGGACAGATCGAATAGTGATCCGTGACTCTGCTTTAAGCTGGAAAAAGGGATTTTTTCTGGTAGGTTTGAACCTGCTGGGGGTCGAGGAGGGAGAGAAACATTAATTTGTGGGTTGAAAAACTATTAAATCTACATTAATGCATTTTAGTTTCGCTACAGAATCAGATGCGGTTAGCTAGCTCTGACTACTAGCAATAGTACACTCTGACCATCCAATCAAAGGATGTGAAAATGCAGACGCTATTGTACACCTGCTAGATGGCCCCGGTGCAGCCAAAGCAAAATCTGATTGGCTGATTAAATCTGATTGATTATCTGACTGGTTAAAACAACAGTTTAATTGCCATTCATGGAAGAAAATATATTAAAGCACAAGTCAGTGATTGTGATAGTGTTTAGGCCAGCAGAGAAGGCCTCGCATAGGTTCGGTTGAGCTTCTGTTTATGTTCGCTTATCAATGTTTATGTGTGTATAAAAGACTCAATTCAATCTGATCATCATATTAAGCATATTAATCTCTCAGATTTAAAATATCTTAATTTGTGTTCTGAAGATGAACGAAAGTCTTACGGGTTTGGAACGACACGAGGCGAGGGTGAGTAAATGATGACAGAACTTTAATTTTTGGCTGAACTATCCCTTTAATTTCCATAACATTTCTAGAGGAAGTCCCAAATTTGATATTCCCTGATAGAGCAAGGTTTAAAGTGTGCGTACCCTGAAAATATTATTTGGCAAATTCATTACCCAAATATTACATTTATTAGCCTACCATCTTTGAATAACCTCTTCATCTTGGCCAGCCGTTGACACAACATGGCAATCTGCATCTGTCGCTCAGTGCTCTCTTCTTCATCCATCTCTGCACACTACACAACACAACCACCAATTACACACACCAATTACACTACAATACACACACCAATTACTACTGCATTGACATCTGTGGAAAATGACACCATGCTTCAGTCTATATATGCATGAATATGTCTCTCCGCAAATAAAAGCTTATTTTATTGTTTACATAACCCCAACTATAAAAACTTTGAAAATGTTTTATTCATAATGATATAATTTCTTTAGTGTTTTTAAAAGTGGAAGTCTCCGCAACAGGATCCCCCGAAACATAGACGTTTAATTTCATTCAAATTAGCCTACAATTTTACTTATTATACTTGCATGCAGCTATGTATGCATATTACAAAACAAAACAAACATAAACACAACACAATTACTGTACTGCATTGACATCTTTGGAAATATTCACCATGCTTCAGTCTATGTCTTTATGCCCGTAACGTTATCTATCTGTCATTGTAAACATGTCTCATCCAACCTTTGATTCATAATGGATTTTAAAGTATTCAAAGTGAACAAAGCCTAAATATCTTCCAAATGTTAACTTAGGTCTCTTTCAAAGGCCAGACTTTGCAAAAATAACATTTCAAGTTTGTTTTGATGATGATGATGATGATGATGCACCAAATCTACAGAAGTAACGTTAACGTTAAAGTCTGAGGGCCTACCAGCATCTGAGCTAGTTTTTATCCTAGATCTTAATTTGATCACTCTCATGACTTGACATAATGATTGTTGTCTTGCTGTGATTAATAACCTGAGGAACAGCTCCACTGTGTCGGGTGATTAGCAGCTATCCGGCTAATCTCACTTTACAACACAACACTCCTCGTTGACAATCGTGCGTTATTGATTAAATTAACGACAATCAACATCTTGACGCACTACATCGCACTGTTTGCATTTTGGACGATGTAAAAGGGTATTTTACTTACCCTGAGACGGAGAAAGGAGGATAATCTGACGGTGTGATCGAGTAATTGTTTTGTTCAACAACCGTTTCAAAATTCGCCACTTCCCCAAAGCGCGCGCTCCTGTTGGTCAGTTTGTATTCCACGTGATCATTTTACAGCCTGATGGGCGGGGCTTCCCTGCCACGTCACACTTTCATTCTGCGCACGTTCTGGTGAACATTTTGGAGAACAGAAAATGTCTACAAAAAAGCGTTTCATATGCAGTAATAGAATATATCCAGTAATATATAGTCCAGTCATTTTAAGCCAAAATGGGGGTCAACCTTGAACAAATTGCAACAGAAGCAAACTCAACTGATTTTGTATCCTCAATATGTCCTGAGTAAGGAAAAAAAAAGCCCCGAAGAATCCCATTAGGGGAAAGTTTCGAAAAAGACCCAAATATATCCTATTCATACGCCTAATGTTGTTTTTCTCATGTGAATAGGGTAAAAATAGGCTATTAACCTTTAGATATCACCATGAAAATTACTGTGTTGATTACTTGCATCAAGACAAACTAAAAAATTTATTACAAGTTTTTTTTTAATTGTTTGTTAACATGGACAAAGGTGCATAATCTAATTATGTATGTGCTAATTTGCATAAAACAATACATGGTGGCTCTGTTTCAATGACAATATTCTGTTCAGTTCCACATGCAATGAAATGATCTGAACCATTTCGTAAGTAACATTTTATTCTTTGCTTTCTTAAACACTGACAAATAAAAGCTTATTTTATTGTTGAAATAACTGAAAGCATACGAACTTGGCAAATGTTGTTTCTAACAAAAATGTTTCTATACTATACTATATATATATATATATATATATATATATATATATATATATATATATATATATATATTCACCACGAAATCAAAATGACCTATTCTTATTATTTTTAGAATATTGCAGTATTTATTACAAATGATTTATCCATGCACATCATATTTTATTATTATTATTTTTAAATTCATGTGCCCTCATAATCTTCAATCAAAATAACTTCTCCCTCTTGCAGCACCTCTTCTCTTCTATGATGATGCGTTTACTGGCGTGAGGGCGGGGCAACCTGTCACTCACATGAGATCCACCAATAGCAAACCACAACCATCCAATCACTTCTCCATGGACAAAATCAAGTCCCGCCCTACATTTTTCCCTGTTCCAGATGCTGTTTCACATATATTGACAAGCCTTAAAGGAGCTGCGAAAAATATTATTTAAAAAAAAACCTGTAATGACCCCTTTAATGTCTCCTGCAAGTCACTCATAAGAAGGTAAATTCTACATATAGTGCATATAATATGTTTTGTACAAAAAAAGACATACAACAAACACTACAGCACTTTGATGGTTTATTTATGGTAATTTAGGAGGTGAAACTTTTCTAAATGCCGTAAACCAAAAACACCCTCATACACACATTATCCTCACAATTGCTGGAATAAATAAATTAAAAAGCAAAACAAGTTCCTCAACTCTTTACTCTAGAGGGGAATGGTTGAAATACATTTTCCAAGCACCTCGTATTACAGGAGAAATGTGTAAACACAAATGTAATGAGCATTTAATTTTTTACTAATACAGTAAGAGAAGCTTATTTGAACAAGATCAATGGTAGGCAGAAGCCTTACACAACACTTAAATACAACAAGGTATGTTTAGTAATGACAGTGCTGTTTTATTAATCATATCTGTAATGAAGACTGCTAAATGCAACATTTTACAGTGAAACATCAATCTAAGCATTCAAATCCTAATCTATCAGCTGGCCTTGCTTGGGTCCTTCCAGCACACGCAGAGTTTCATCCCACTGTGAAAACTGTTTTGATAAAAGAATCATCTGTGAAAAGGTTAAGGATACTAAGGCATTCATGCGAAAGAATTCATGTTCAAAAATGAGCTTATTGTGTGTGTTTTTAGCTGCAGGGACTTTTGAACACATGGTAAGCAGGCAAATATAATATTATGGAGGAGTCTTTTTTTTAACATTCACTGCAAGGATACCATTTTGTTGTATTCTTCAAACAGCCTTTTCACTTCAGCAGACAATTCTTCATTCTGGTCCTGTGGAAGTCAATCACGGATCAAATATGTTTGTATAGGAAGGAGAATCAGCATGATTCACAACATGTTCTCGTTTAGTGATGGTCAAACCTACATGCTAAAATACATGTAAAATCCAAGTAAATACATAATTAAACTGTAACAAGGACACCTTAAAATAAAGTGTAACCCTTTATTTTAAGGTGATTGTGTTACAGTGTAATTATGTATTATAGTACTGTGTAATAATAATTAACTGCATGTACTTACTGTAGGGTTAGGATTGGGGTTTGGTTGAGGGTTAGTAAAATTAAGTTTTGGGTGAACTATCCTTTTCAGACGCAGACTTTGACTTATCGTAATGTGTTTTTATGATAACCATCACTGTAGATGGACACGGTTCATGATTAGTCTTATTAGACTGAAAATCACCATCAAATGTCAAACCACTGTAAAATCATCTGCTGAAAATATTCAGGTAACAGGTTTAAGGATATTGGTTTAATATTACACACGTCCAGTTGAGTATAATAATAATAATTATTATTATTATAATAATAGAGGACATACTATGCTCTTTTAATTTTTGATTATGTTTTTGAAGTGTACTAGAATATGTTTTCATGCTTTTAATGTTCAAAATGTCAGTAACGCTCTGTTTAGTTCCTGTCTCTAATCCCCTCCTTCTGAAAAGCACACTGTGCTCTGATTGGTCAGCTGGAGCAGTGTGTTGTGATTGGTCAAGCGCTTCGAGTGTGTTTGGGAAATGTCCCGTCACTTACCATAACCGCCAGTTTAACACACTACTAACTAACTCAACCAGACGAAGAAGAGGCAGAAGAAACTCGAGGCTACAATGGAGGCGTTTCAGGGAGTTCAGAAACAGTGACACTGATATAGAGAATAACTCCCGCTGGAGGGACTTTGTAACTTTGCAGAGCATTTTCATGCTCAAACAGCAACATTACACAATAAAAAATTGTAAAAATGTCCAAAAAAAAACGTAATAGGCCTTCTCTTTAAATCCTTAAGTACAGGTACAGTAACATTGAAAAAACATTGAAAAAATTACAGTAATTTTGAAAGCACCAAAACACACTTGTAGCCAATCAGCAGTAAGGGGCGTGTCCACTCATGATGGGGCAGGAGAGAGAGAGATCAGTGCTCAAGACAGACATTAGCAGAACAAGGGAGATGGCAGAGAACATACAAAAGAGGAAAAGGCCAGGGGAACATAACTTTAAAAAGAAGAGTTACAATCAGATAAGATGTAGGACCCACTTTAATATCGGAGAAGCTTTCCAGCGCTGGAGAGACTTAAGGAGCGAGCAAAACATGTAGTTTATTAACAAATAGTTGTTTTTTTCTTTTGGTTCCCCTTTTAGTGATCACTATAACCCCTTAATCTAGTCACATGTGTAATTTATTAGTTGCTTGCACTATAATATTATGTAGGGATTTTCTTTTTTGGGATGGAAGGGATGACTTTACCATCGAAGGAGTAGAGGAGCTAAATAACAATTAGACATTCGACCTGAACTATCATAGTAACACACACATTGCTTTCACTTATTGATGACATCATACCCTCAGGCGGCAGGCACAGATTTCGCCATAGTCATTGCCTGTGATGCGTAGCGTATATGTGAATGTGGGGGCGAAGGCATCAAGATTGGGGTGTGATCTTTTAATGTAGGGGCAAGTTTGTTTTGGTGATTTCAAATTGCTTACTGCACCTTTAAATGTAGACTTTTAATTTAGGAACATTTTTGGAGTACCTGTACTTTAACGTGTGTACAATTTCTTAGTACATTTTACAGCCATGGGAGAGAGCACAGAGAATAATGGAGGTAGGAAAAGAAAAAAAACAAGATAAACATTTTTTTTTTAGTTACCTGCTGTTGAATGTGTATTTGTGACAAGCGCTGCACTTTAGTGGTCAACTCTGGAACCGCTGTAAAAACAAGATGAGAAGGGGGGGGGAACACAGTTTTGTTAATAATACATCCAGATAACCTGAAAATATAAGAAAACAGTTACTTAAATATTTGACAAAAATAGCAGTGGTCAGTGTTTTACCTTTGATGTGGTTGCTGTCCAGAAGAGGCTGCAGATTGTGCACCTGCTCCAATAATGTGGCCTGGGAACGCAAAAACTCTTCCTCTGTAGAAATAGGAGGAGGAGATTAATAATACACTGCTGAAATAATTAAATCTATACAAAATCATATGGGCCTGGTTTCACAGACAGGGCTTAGATTAAGCCATTATAACGCTGACGTGACCAGGAGAAACATTGTGCCATGAACAAACAAGTTATAGAAGGCTTTTCAATCCGCAATCACCAACATTCACCATGGATTTAATGTAGCAACGCTTGCTTCGCTGCCCTAGGAGGCCACGCCTACCGGTTAGAGAGCGCAGTTGAAAACAACAAGAAGGTTAGGCTACTAAGTGAGTCTCCGTGACGAGTTAGCCCGTGATTTCGAGATCGCCCAAAATGTCCGGGATTCGGCTTTTGCGTTCTACAGTCGCCATTCATCATGTTTACTGTGGCGAGCAGGACGAGGCTGACGGCCGCGGGAGAACGGCGCGAGGCCGGTGGCGTCATTACTGAGACGCGCCGGGTCTCCCATCTCTCACGGAGGAGCGGGAATTTTCTTAGCAATGGTAAAACGCACATCAACCGATCACTTGTTTAGCGTTCATGTAAACACTACATTCAGATTCACCAATCGGAATGAATTCAGTTCGATTGAAACAAAAGGTGTGCATGTAAACAATGAATGGCGACCGTAGAACGCAAAAGCTGAATCCCGGACATTTTGAACGATCTCGCCCGCCGGACAAGTCCGGGAAAAGGAGGATGGTAACCCCTACTATTCAGCTTTCTCCTACTACTCAGTTTTCTCCACAGAACAAGAGCCTGCTAGCTTAGCTTCCAAAGAAAGACGGCTGACACTGTGTGTACATTCTGTGAGTGAGATCCCACCCTCTATGGGCGGGCTGAAAACATGCAGAACAACGCCATCTACTGGCTGTAGTCTCTCGCCTCTGGCCAGAAAATCCTCCGATGACGCAAAATGACGATTTTTGCGTCATCGGAGGATTTTTTCCAGACAAAAAATACATAAATCTCTCGTCTCAGGGGGATATGAGGGTGGAAAGCATGGTAATTTGAAAATACTACAGGTTTTCTACTAATACAAAGCTTAATGCTAAATCCTGAAGTATCCCTTTAACGGATGATCACACAACTTTTTCCAGCACTTCAGAAGGTCTGCTTGTACTCCTAAAATGTTCAGTAAGGGTCTACAGAGCTCTTAGTAAAGTTAGTCTGGACTCTTTAATTTGTGTTTGCTTGTACAATTCACATTTGTGGTACTTTACGTCCAATGTAAAATCAGGGTCCTGAAGCAAAACCAATTGGGAATCACATGAGTGAAAAAAGTGCACTAACCTGCTAGAATAAACTCCAGTTTCATTGCATCTGGCACAGCAATGAAGTCTGTGAACTGGGGGTCTAAATACTTCAGCAAATCTTCAACTGATAGAAAAGATTAATTGATAAATGATGATGGAACATATTAAAACATACACAGGATTTTGATCACAAATGTTACTCTCACTTTTCTTGTGCAGGATCTTGACACGCTCTCTCTTGTTTGCTGTGTTTGCCAGAGCACTGCTGATCCTTGTGAGTGATTCAGCACACTGAAGGAAGGAGAGACAGATTATAAATCCAGCAAAAGGTTAATCAGGTTATATATGAAGAGTTACAACTGGACATGTTATACATTAAAGTATAAATATTCCATGTAATCTCGAAATTAGAATCAACTCATGAATGACATTTCGCTATTTTGACACGTTGTTTCCATCAGAACCCCGTATGCTGCATTCATTTTCATGGCAACTTTTAATGGTATTATATGTGAATGTTAAAGGAGAACTCCGGTCAATTTTAACATTTTTTTGTAAATTTGGAGTGCTGTCAGTACAGATAACAATGACAAAAATCAGTGTTGCCTACACCGTGTTATCCTCTTTTTAAAATTTGCACCCTGTTGACTTCAATGGGGCAAGTTTTAAACCTGCTTTTAGCCTCTTAACATCCTTGATGTGTCATTACAAGTGCACAGCCATTGTGAGTGATTCCTTCAGAGTGAACACGGTGAATCTGACTGCAGTAGATGTGAAAGATATGAATAAAAATGATGTTAATTCAGCCAGCGCTCATACCTGTATTTACTTCCTGTTTTCGGTCGAAGTCCACAGTAGTCGATTGTCGAGTTCTCCACTGTTGCTTAGTTACCTATGATCATGCGCGTGAACTCGACAATCAACTACTGTGGACTTCGACTGTGCGCTGGCTGAATTAACTTTATTTTTGTTCATATCTTTCACATCTACTGCAGTCAGATTCACCCGTGTTCACTCTGAGGAATCACTCACATTGGCTGTGCACTTGTAATGACACATCAAGGATGTTAAGAGGCTAAAAGCAGGTTTAAAACTTGCCCCATTGAAGTCAACAGGGTGCAAATTTTAAAAAGAGGATAACACGGTGTAGGCAACACTGATTTTTGTCGTTGTTCTCTGTACTGACAGCACTCCAAATTTACAAAAAAAATGTTAAAATTGACCGGAGTTCTCCTTTAAGTGAGTGGCGGTACATTAAATCTAGTCTGTGTCTTAGATCAATGCCAAAGACCCCTAAGTATTATCATCTTTGTGTGAGGGACCCCATACTATTTTTTTTAATCAGCTATATATTTTCATGTATAAAGACCCCATTTATACTATAAAAATGTATATTAAAAATATGTTTTAAATATTATTTGGAAGACTTTTTTCACTATACTGTACTGTACTGGTTAGGAACTATATTATTTATTAAAATGACATTTTAAAGCATTTATTTATTATTTTAACAATTTGTTTAAATCAACTTCATTAAATTAAATTTAATCTTATTTATTTATTTTTTCATAGGTTTATTAGTGTAATTTGTCTGCTGCCACGCCCGTTACTAACGTTACATCACAACACCTAACTTACCAATGCCAGCATGCCATTTCTGACAATCAATGCACATTAAAACCGTGTAATCGTCAGCAAGAATGAATGCTATTATCTCGTGAATATGATCTGTCAAATCCACAACAATAAACACAGCTGACACTCACACACTAACACACACACACACAGAGAACGTTTAGAGGGCTTTAGGCGCGTCTGAGTCGAATCACCTTCACTGGCTTATTGTTTTTTCCTCCTCTTTCCCCATGAACGCGTTTTTCGAGAACTTGAAGTCGAGCGTCCAGATCGTCCAGATTGTTTTTCCCTTCCATTTTGTTGTTTGGAACTTGGTAGTGCTTCTCTAACCCGGAAATGACGCTTCGGACAGCCTCTTCCTCTGCGCGTCACAGCCGGTCACAGCGCAGTCCGCCAAGTCCACCACACCCGTTTCTCCAGTGAAAAGGAAACAACAATCTTTGTGCGCAGCAAACGCGATGTATGGCAAGCCGTTTTAACATTTAATCAGAGAATGTCTACTAGTCTCTATTTTCATGCTACTAGTAGCCTACTTATTTTTTAGACACCAATATATCTAGTGATGGCAAAATGAGGCTTCCTGAACCACTGAGACCTCACAGCAAGGGAAATGTTTGGAATAACAAGTAGGACTGTGTGGCACAGCTTGCCCTTTATATTGTACAACAGACCAATTAAATTAGGCAGACTTTTTAAAAAAAAAAATTAGGCAAAATATGTTTGGTTGACTGTGTTTTATTTTGATAATGAGCAGTCTGCAATATGAAGCAACACCAGAACTGATACTATGTTGTGTGAGAGTGCCATGCGCGAGCGCCATCACTTGGATTTGTTCCACTGCTGGGAAATAACTTAATACTCTTGTTATTTATAGTCATACAGATAATATGACATCATTCGAAACAGTAAAATGTATATTTTTATTTGTGTACATTCAAAATGACTACAAAATATCATGCCATTGAAAAATAAATAAAACAACATGATGCGCTGCTTTAGCGCGTCTCAATCTCCTTCAAGATCTTTCTGGCGCACACCAAAAATTAACCAAACTACAGCGAATAGCCTTCTTGGCGCACCTACTTTTGAAAGTCAACATTTAGATTATTTAACGTTAAATGCATTATATATGCCTGAGTCACTTTGGAATAAATCACAGCGTGTTTCATGATAAAACGTGAATTACAGTCCAGAAAATAGGCTATAGGTTATAGCAAATTCAGACCAACTGCTGGTCTACACCAAGCGGCAACATTCTGATCTGAAAAATGAAGCCTACCCGGAAGTGCGAAAAACTGCAATACATCGAAAATCCGCTAGAGGGAGGTCCCAAAAGGGAGCAAATGTCCGTTTTCACAGCATAAATTCATGTTTTTACAGGTTGGTCCCATGGACTTTTATTGTATTTTTCGATAGCTTCCGAGTGCCTGACAACCATGAGGGCTGTGAGGGCTTTTCTAACTCGTTAGTTTAGATCGTATTTAGATATAAAATGTATGACAATAAGGGCGTGGTTAACTTTGATTGACAGCTTGATTGACAGCTGACAAGGCAGCGCCACGGAGAATGACAACATAAGAAGCGCCATTTTTTAATACAGTTGACATATAATACTACTGTTTCTGTATCATGAAATGTAGTTTTAAGAGTTTTTCAGGCGAGAATGTAGTTGTTTAAAGCTCAAATCTGTGGTTTATTTATAAAGATTTATGAAAATTGTATCCAGGTTGTGAGATCCAGTGATGACTGGGCGCTCGGCGTTCATGTACCCCGCCTGGAACAGCCTTTCCTCGGCTAGTCGTTATGAGGTTTGCCGCTGTCTCTGGCGTCTCTGTAGTGGTTAAACATGAGATATAATTCGTCTTGTGTATATCTAACGGGCGATTTTTGGTCTCGTGAATCTATAATTTGTTCCCTGGCCAATCGTTTTGGCTGAGGGGAAGTTTCATAACTTTATAAGCTATTTAAGTTTACCGTTGTATGGTTAGACTAGAGCGCTGACTTTGTATGTTTGACTGAATTGTTTGCTTTATTTGTATAGCTTCTTGTAACTTTACCTTTTACTTTTATAATGGCTAATATTGATAAAACTGAAATTTAACAAAAAGAGACTGGGTTGAGTTTTGTCATTTTAAATTTTAATACAACGAATATGATCTGTAATGTTGTTTACTGCAACATCTGTTGTTTAGTACAAATGCACATATTGCCTGGACCATATTAAAATGTTTAATATTTTTATATTATATTTAAAACGAAAAGAGGCAGGTTTGTGTTTTATATTTTGTTTTTTTTATAAATAGGCAAACGTTATGTGCAGTGAATATAATCAATACGCGTTGCCTGAACCACATTTGTGTGGCTATAATGTTTAAGATTTCTTTAAATGAAAACGAAAAGAGTTAGTATGGTGTTTTATAACATATTTCGTTGCCTAAAATATACACAGAGATAACCGGAGTAGCAGAGCGAGCTGAGTGACGTTTCCCAAGATTTTCCAAGATGGCGCCGCCCATACCCCCCATAAACGGCTTCAAACCCGTTCTTCAGAAAGTCTATGGGTGACGTCACAGACGCTTTGTCCATATTTTTTACAGTCTATGGTCTACACAGAGAAAAAGTCCTGTCTAGGCTCTTCTGTTGTGCCGAGCCATTCGTAGTTGTTTGATGAGAAAATTAAATGTAGCCTATAGTTGCAATATACGCGGGTTTTGTAAGCTCCGTGCAACTGCAGCAGCGGAGGACTATTATTAATAGAATATTAGAAATCTAATACTCAAGCTGTTTTCTCATTTTTCTACTCTTAATATTAAATTAAAAAAACGACTGAACGAAAGATACACAGATTCTCTTGAACCACCACCGCGTTTGCGGCAGAAAACTACTGCAGTGCAGCCAAAATGCTCTGTTCGACTTATCTGAGATCCTTTACTCTTCCCTGTGGATGACCTGTGACCTACTTTCTGTAAGATCTGAATTTTCCACGGTTTGAATTTTAGAAAACTGAATTTGAAGTTCTGATTTTTTTTCTTCATCTTGAAAACATGATTCCCTTTTTTCTTTTTTTTTAAACTGAATATTTGCAGTCTAAGAATTCAGAACAAAAAATAGCTGTTTGAAAATACATGTCTAAAAAATTCAGCCATGAAAACATTTCAATTCATTCAATTTCAAATGTTAAATATTCATTTAAAGAAATCAAATTCAGAACTATTTAAAATACCACATAAAATTCAATTTTGTTAGATTACACTTGTAAATAATTCAAATTTACACAATTCAAATTCAAATCATATTGTCATATTTTAAGCTCCATAATTGCATGGGTATAAAATATGTGGGTCAATGATGTAAAAGGATTTTCAACAGGCCAATTTTAAAATACAAAAAATATATATATAATACCTGTTTGAATGTTCAAACATTCAGGATGTTGTGTACACCTAAATTCATTTAAAAAATGTAATTTAAGTGATTTTAGTGTTTCTTCATCTAGATGAATTGTCCATGGCCTTAAAAAATGTCATGTGGTGTGACCGTGATTTATCTTAAAATGAATTAATTTCCTTAACATGCTTAAACATTTTTAGTAATTAAAGTGTTTAGAAACCAAGTATATGCATTTCTTTTGAGTTTTTGTAAATATTGATCTCATTTTTTGTTCTATAATTTCTGAGTTGCCTTCTTAAATCTAGTTAACAGACTTATTTTTCCTGTAAATCACATAAAACTGATACAAATGTTTTAAAAATATAATTTACTAAAGCATACTGTATAAGTGATTCATATTTTAGCCACAGAAATAAGATATTTTATTTTAAATTTACAGGGTTTTTTTATTCTGCCTTTCAACTCTGGAGTGACAGAGGAATCATGGCTATCAAAGACCTTTATGACAATGGTACTTTCATGTCTTTTGCCGACCTGTCAGCCAAATTTCAACTTTCATCTGCTCACCTTTTTCCCTCCTCTTAAATTAGGCATTTTGTACAAAGAACTTACCCTGATTTTCCAAATCTACCCCCAGAGACTTTGGTAGACACGCTTCTCAAAGTAAACCCCAATCAGAGAGGGGCTATTTCTTATATCTTTAAAGCCCTTGATTCAGCTTTCTCTAATTTCCCCCAAAAAAACAGAGATTTCTGGGAGCAGGACTTGGGACCAGATTCTGGAGTTAGTCCATAACTCTTCCATCTGTGCACAGCACGGACTGATTCAACTAATACATAGGACTTACTACACTAACCAGAGATTGTCCAAGTTCTACCCCAATGTTGCAGATGCCTGTAATAGGTGCAACCAATCTCCTTCAGACTTCATCCACATGTTCTGGTCATGTCCAAAGCTAGCAGACTTTTGGTTTAAAATATTTGAGACTCATCCTTACAGTCTATGCACTCATCACACGGCCTACCATTGTGTAACAAACCCAAATCCTCTGTCTGCCCTTTTTGGTATATCATGGCAGCACTCTAACAGCTTAAGCACAACACTCTTTGACCTTCTGTACCCTGCTTGCTAGACGCTTGCTCTTACTTAACTGGAAGCAGGCCCTGCCTCCATCATATGACAGATGGATTAAGGAAGTCCTATATAATCTAAAACTTGAGAGGCTAAGGTTCTCCCTTAGAGGCTCCTTGAGGAGATTTGATAAATCTCTGAGGAGATTTGACCACTAATGCAAGATTTTATTTTATTTATTTATTTATGTATTTATTTTTTATTATTTTATTTATTTATCTATCTATTTATTTATTTATTTTTTACTTTTACTTTTTTTTATCTTAATTTTTTTTATTGTATTGGGTTTGTCTTCTAGGAGCAAAGGGCATCAGGTGGTGGGATCCCATGCAGGGGATAGGGATGGTGTATTAGGGGGAGGTGGGGGGAGTGTGGGAAAAAATGAAAAAATGTGAGCACTGTTTCATATTTATAAGTACTGTTTAACATTGTGTACATTGTGTATGGTTTGTGCTCAATAAAGCATATTTGAAAAAATATATATTTAGAAAACAAGATGTAATATTTTATGTAATTTTGTTTCTCAAGAAGTTGTATCTTGATTTTAAGTATGTTTAGATATTTGTACTGGAATGAAACATACCTTTTTTGTAGTACAGGTGCATACTTTTCAGTTCATTTTTTAAATAATTTTTTCTAGGTTTTAGAGATTCACCCACATATTCTATATATCACTATTGTTAATTTAAGCATGTCAGAAGTCTTTGAGCTCCATTGTGATGCATGTGAGAAAATAACACATCTAAATAAAAAAAAATAAAAAAAATGTTTTACAGTTTTTCTCCATTGGTTTGGCTCATTTCTTGAAACAAAAATTACATTCTCAAAACAACATGGACAAACCTCCAAACCACTTGGCAATTGTTCACAACAGAATTGAATTTCTCATTCATTTCATCAAATTGCAAATGTCTAAGTACATGTCTCAATGTCTCAGTACATCTTTGCAAATGATTAAGTACAGGTAGCCTACATTTAGCACAATTTCCAAGTGAATAGAACTTGTTGATCTATTCTAAACTGATTGTTGATTCTCAGTCTTAATGGTTGTTCGCTCCAAAACGTGTCAGCGTCAAGTCATCACATGCACAACAGTCTATTCAACTGTCAAAATTAGTCTAGAACATAATACCATGAATACCATATATGTGTGTGTGTGTGTATATATATATATATTATATACACTGCTCAAAAAAATTAAAGGAACACTTTGAAAACACATCAGATCTCAATGGGGAAAAATATCATGCTGGATATCTATACTAATATGAACTGGGTAATGTGTTATGAACAAAAGGATGCCACATCGTTTGATGGAAATGAAAATAATCAACCTACAGAGGATTGAATTCAAAGACACCCCGGAAATCTAAGTGAAAAAATGATGCAGCAGGCTTGTCAATTTTGCTGAAATTTTATTGCAGCAACTCAAAATGGTTCTCAGTAGTTTGTATGGCCCCCACGTGCTTGTATGCATGCCTGACAACGTCGGGACATGCTCCTACTGAGACGACGGATGGTGTCCTGGGGTATTTCCTCCCAGATCTGGACCAGCGCATCACTGAGCTCCTGGACAGTCTGAGGTGCAACCAGGTGATGTCAGATGGACCGAAACACAATGTCCCAGAGGTGTTCTATTGGATGTAGGTCAGGTGAGCGTGGTGGCCCTTCAATGGTATCATTCCTTCATCCTCCAGGAACTGCCTGCATGCTCTCGCCACATGAGGCCGGGCATTGTTGTGCACCAGGAGGAACCCAGGACCCACTGCACCAGCATAGGGTCTGACAATGGATCCAAGGATTTCATCCCAATACCTAATGGCAGTCAGGGTGCCATTGTCTAGCCTGCAGAGGTCTGTGCGTCCCTCCATGAATATGCCTCCCCAGACCCTCACTGACCCACCACCAAACCGGTCATGCTGAACGATGTTACAGGCAGCATAACATTCTCCACGGCTTCTCCAGACCCTTTCCTGTCTGTCACGTGCTCAGGGTGAACCTGCTCTCATTTGTGAAAACCACAGGGCACCAGTGGCGGACCTGCCAATTCTGGTGTTCAATGGGAAATGCCAATCGAGCTCCCTGGTGCTGGGCAGTGAGCACAGGGCCCACTAGAAGACGTCGGGCCCTCAGGCCACCCTCATGAAGTCTGTTTCTGATTGTTTGGTCAGAGACATTCACACCAGTGGCCTGCTGGAGGTCATTTTGTAGGGTTCTGGCAGTGCTCATCATGTTCCTCCTCGCACAAAGGAGCAGATACCGGTCCTGCTGATGGGTTAAGGACCTTCTACCGCCCTGTCCAGCTCTCCTAGAGTAGCTGTCTGTCTTCCTGGAATCTCCTCCATGCTCTTGAGACTGTGCTGGGAGACACAGTAAACCTTCTGGCAATGGCACGTATTGATGAGCCATCCTGAAGGAGCTGGACTGCCTGCGCAACCTCTGTAGGGTCCAGGTATCGCCTCATGCTACCAGTAGTGACACTGACCCTAGCCAAATGCAAAACTGGTGAAAAACAGTCTGAAAAGATGAGTAGGGAAAAAATGTCAGTGGCCTCCACCTGTAAAACCATTCCTGTTTTGGGGGTTGTCTCACTGTTGCCCATCTAGTGCACCTGCTGTTAATTTCATTAACACTAAAGCAGCTGAAACTGATTACCAACCCCCTCTGTTACTTAACTGACCAGATCAATATCCCAGGAGTTTAACTGACTTGATGCTATTCTCTGATTAAAAAGTGTTCCCTTTATTTTTTTGAGCAGTGTATATATATACAGTGAGGAAAATAAGTATTTGAACACCCTGCTATTTTGCAAGTTCTCCCACTTAGAAATCATGGAGGGGTCTGAAATTGTCATCGTAGGTGCATGTCCACTGTGAGAGACATAATCTAAAAAAAAAAATCCAGAAATCACAATGTATGATTTTTTAACTATCTATTTGTATGATACAGCTGCAAATAAGTATTTGAACACCTGAGAAAATCAATGTTAATATTTGGTACAGTAGCCTTTGTTTGCAATCAAACGTTTCCTGTAGTTTTTCACCAGGTTTGCACACACTGCAGGAGGGATTTTGGCCCACTCCTCCACACAGATCTTCTCTAGATCAGTCAGGTTTCTGGGCTGTTGCTGAGAAACACGGAGTTTGAGCTCCCTCCAAAGATTCTCTATTGGGTTTAGGTCTGGAGACTGGCTAGGCCACACCAGAACCTTGATATGCTTCTTACAGAGCCACTCCTTGGTTATCCTGGCTGTGTGCTTCGGGTCATTGTCATGTTGGAAGACCCAGCCTCGACCCATCTTCAATGCTCTAACTGAGGGAAGGAGGTTGTTCCCCAAAATCTCGCAATACATGGCCCCGGTCCTCCTCTCCTTAATACAGTGCAGTCGCCCTGTCCCATGAGCAGAAAAACACCCCCAAAGCATGATGCTACCACCCCCATGCTTCACAGTAGGGATGGTGTTCTTGGGATGGTACTCATCATTCTTCTTCCTCCAAACACGTTTAGTGGAATTATGACCAAAAAGTTCTATTTTGGTCTCATCTGACCACATGACTTTCTCCCATGACTCCTCTGGATCATCCAAATGGTCATTGGCAAACTTAAGACGGGCCTTGACATGTGCTGGTTTAAGCAGGGGAACCTTCCGTGCCATGCATGATTTCAAACCATGACGTCTTAGTGTATTACCAACAGTAACCTTGGAAACGGTGGTCCCAGCTCTTTTCAGGTCATTGACCAGCTCCTCCCGTGTAGTTCTGGGCTGATTTCTCACCTTTCTTAGGATCATTGAGACCCCACGAGGTGAGATCTTGCATGGAGCCCCAGTCCGAGGGAGATTGACAGTCATGTTTAGCTTCTTCCATTTTCTAATGATTGCTCCAACAGTGGACCTTTTTTCACCAAGCTGCTTGGCAATTTCCCCGTAGCCCTTTGCGGCCTTGTGGAGGTGTACAATTTTGTCTCTAGTGTCTTTGGACAGCTCTTTGGTCTTGGCCATGTTAGTAGTTGGATTCTTACTGATTGTATGGGGTGGACAGGTGTCTTTATGCAGCTAACGACCTCAAACAGGTGCATCTAATTTAGGATAATAAATGGAGTGGAGGTGGACATTTTAAAGGCAGACTAACAGGTCTTTGAGGGTCAGAATTCTAGCTGATAGACAGGTGTTCAAATACTTATTTGCAGCTGTATCATACAAATAAATAGTTAAAAAATCATACATTGTGATTTCTGGATTTTTTTTTTAGATTATGTCTCTCACAGTGGACATGCACATACGATGACAATTTCAGACCCCTCCATGATTTCCAAGTGGGAGAACTTGCAAAATAGCAGGGTGTTCAAATACTTATTTTCCTCACTGTATATATGATCAGCACAAACCTTGGAGGCTACTCTTACCCTAAAATCTTATTTCTTTTCTTTTTTTTCAGTTTTATACACAATTGTATTCTGTTAGACAAAAAACAGTACAGTAACCACTGTCAATGAAGGACTGGGCTAAGACTGAATATATAGTTCAAAATCTATTTAAAGAGATCAATGAACAATACATTTTATACAAAAAAATAGATTTAAACCAGATTTTATACAAATTTCACAGAATTTTCCTGAACATAAACATTTATTTTTTCATAAAAATCACATCACAAACACAAGTGCACCATTTAATTTAACTTGACTTAGAATTTCTTTCTAACAAATAATAATGTTATAGATATAAATTATTTCATAAAAGTATTGTATACAGGTAACATTTGGGGTCAATAGTTTTTTTAAAGTAATTAATACTTTTATTAATCAAGGACACATTCAGTTGATAAAAAGTGATAGTAAAGATATTTAGCTATAATGTTATGAATGTTATTCTATTTCAAATAAATACTGTTCTTTTGAACTTTCTATTCATCAAATAATCCTGACATATAAAAAAAATCACAGTTTCCACAAAAATATGAACATTGATAATAATCAGAAATGTTTCTTGAGCAGCAAATCATTAGTGACCCTGGATCACACAAGTCGCACAGGATATTTGTGGCAATAGCAAACAATACATTGTATGGGTCAAAATGATCGATTTTCCTTTTATTCCAAAAATCATTAGGATATTAAATAAAGATCATGTTTCATATTTTGTAAATGTCCTACCGTAAATATATAAAGCATATGATGTATAAATCTCAATTTAAAAAATTAACCCATGTGACATTGATCCATTGAGTGGTTTTGTGGTCCAGGGTTACATATTAGAATGATTTCTGAAGGATCATGACACTGAAGACTGGATTAACGATGCTGAAAATTCAGCTTTGATCACAGGAATAAATTACACTTTACTATATATTCACATAGAAAACAGATATTTTAAACTGTAATAATATTTCACTCTTCTCCTATCAAGCTCTTGCTGCAGGGTCAGAATTTTTTCGCTTGGCAGTTGCATCTGGTAAAATAGATTAAAATAGTTTTAAATAAATAAATAGGCAATAATAAATACACTACTAATAAATGCATTATTACTAAACTGAAATTACATGCTCTAATTTCTTTGTTATTGCATTTTTCTCATATTGTACAAAGAGTAAACATAAACTGTCTGAAATATATTTAAAAAAATATCCCAAATTGGATAAAAATCTATCCCAAATGATACTAAAGTAAAGTCCTTTTTGTATATAAACCGTCAAATGAATATAAAAGCATAAAACTGCCAATCTAGGACATATCTATCAGGGAAAATGGTCTGCAGTGGTTGGACCACATGATATTTGGTCGCACCACATGATATTTTCAAATTATATTAACGATGCTGAAAATTATTACAGTCAAAATTTACAGGCACAGAATTGGCCACCTAAACAAAACAAGCTAGCTTCCTAAAAAAGGTCACTATGAAATTTATAATAAAAATATATATTTGTAGAAATAAATTAATATTAACATTTTTTTCTCTCAAATTGAAAAATGCTGAAAATTATTACAGTCAAAATTTACAGGCACAGAATTGGCCACCTAAACAAAACAAGCTAGCTTCCTAAAAAAGGTCACTATGAAATTTATAATAAAAATATATATTTGTAGAAATAAATTAATATTAAATTTTTTTTGAGGTCATACCACATGACATCCAAATGTGGCAACTACATACCAACCATTACAAAGGTTTTTTTTTCTTTTTCAATTTGAGAGAATTACAAACCTGCTTGCTGCTTCCATGGGTCCTTGGTAAATTGGTATATGATGTAACTTCCTGTGTTTGAAAAGTTTTCAACATAAAAGTCTCAAAACGGTAGTGTCACAGTGTGAGACTGTGTTTTGTGTTTATTGTATTGTATTAGTGTTGTTCCCTGAGTTGCCACCAGATGTCTCTTCCCCTCACTGTCATATGTATCATGAACTGCATTTCCCATACTCCTGTCTGTTAATCATTGATCATTTGTCACCAGCTGTTTCCCATTAACCTGCATATATAAGCTGTGTCTTTGTGTGTGTCTTTTGCTGGTTCATTGTTTGATGTCACTGGTTGTTCTGTGGCCTTCTCTGTGTCACCTGTTTGGATTATCATTTTGTGTACGGCTGTGAGTTTTCTGTTTTTATTAAACACTGTTAACCTGCAAATCCTTCTCTTCATTTGATACCGTGACAGAATGAACCAGCCATTAAGGAAGGAGCGGGTTATCAGCCACAGGAGTTATTTGTAGCCGGAGTTATTTTTGTATCACTGTTATGGATCTGACACAGGAGAGCAACTTGGAGCGGGTGAGAGAAGCACTGAGTACCAGGGTGGCGGATTTGCAACAACAGCTCCTGTTGTTGCAGAGTGGTTCCGTGTCGCCCACACCATCCATTTCCCCCAACCCCACGGAGTCGAGTGGTCAGCCGGAGCCTAGCACGGACTTCCCTGAGAGATACGCTGGTGAGCCTAAGTTATGTGAAAACTTTATTAATCAGTGTTCTCTGCATCTAGATATGCATCACAGGACTTTCGAAACTGAGGAGTCGAAAGTAGCGTTCGTGCTACTGCTGCTGACCGGTCCAGCAGCCACATGGGGAACAGAGGTGTGGGAGAGACGGGACCCATGCTGTGCCTCTTTCAAGGCACTTACCGGGGAGATGATTCGGGTCTTTTCCAAGACTAAGGTGAATTCTTCTCGGAGGTCAGGGAGGAGACCCCGTCCAAGCAATTTTTTGAGGGGAGGTAGTGCGCACCGGTCGTTGTGTGTTGGGACTCTGGGCCTGCGGGAATACACACCCGAGTCATATCACAAGATGGCTGCCACACCTGAGCCTCTTCACAAGATGGCTGCCACACCTGAGCCTCTTCACAAGATGGCTGCCACACCCGAGCCAATTATGGATGTAGCGAGTGCTAGAGACATGATTGTTTCACTCTTTCCCGAGCGTCGGCCACGAGAGAGGGAGATGGAGAGGAGACCCAAGCCTATTCACAAGATGGCTGCCGCACCAGAGCCACTTCACAAGATGGCTGCCGTACCAGAGCCACTTCACAGGATGGCTGCCTCACCTTTCTCTCCTATCCATGCCAGAACCCAGCGTCTGAGGTCTAGTCTGGCAGAGACTCCATTAAGGTCAGTGCGGAGGGCTGGCCTTCCAACCCCGGTGCCGGTTTTCACGAGGGCCACTGCCAAGCCTGCACCCGTCCTCAAAATGGCCGCCGCCAAGCCAGCAGCAGTACCCAAGATGGCTGTCACTATGCCTGCACCTATTTTTGAGACTGCTGGGGTTATACCTGCCCCTACACTCCAGATGGCTGTTGTCTCAGCGTCACCTGTTCTAAGGAGGGCTATCATCACGCCTGCACCTGTTCTCAGGAAGGCACCAGAGGTATGTTCATTGGACTCAGTATTTCCTGTGTTTACCATGGCTCTGTGGTGTGTGTGGTCTGCTTTCTGCTCTTCTGTTCAGCAAGATGTCTCTCAAGCCCATGAACCTGAATCGGCCGTTAAGTCTGAATCGGAGTCTCTTGAACTTCCTGTCACGGCTGAGAGGTCTGAACCTGAGTCTACTGCACTTCCTGTCACAGCTGAGAGGTCTGAACATGAGTCTACTGCACTTCCTGTCACGACTGAAAGTCTCTCCGTCCTGCCCAAGATGGATGACTCCGAGGTCTCTGAACTCTCTGCCTGGCCCAAGATGGCCGATCCTGAACTCTCTGCCCGGCCCAAGATGGCCGTCCCCGAGCTCCTTGAACTCTCTGCCTGGCCCGAGATGGCCGACCCCAAGCTAGTTGAACTGTCTGCCCTAGCTAACCTGGCCCATAGGGCCTCTTGTGCTGCTTTGCCCAGGTTCCTGTTACCGCCAGCACCACCATGGGTTGCAGCTCGGCTCTGGTGTCTGGAGATGCCTGCAGCACCACCCTGGTCTCCAGCGCCGTTCTGGTCTCTGGTCCCGCCTGCGGCCCCGCCCTGGCTCCCTGCACCGCCTGCGGCCCCGCCCTGGCTCCCTGCACCGCCTGCGGCCCCGCCCTGGCTCCCTGCACCGCCTGCGGCCCCGCCCTGGCTCCCTGCACCGCCTGCGGCCCCGCCCTGGCTCCCTGCACCGCCTGCGGCCCCGCCCTGGCGTTCTAGACCCTCCATCCCTCCCCCAGATCCACCTCCGTTCCTCCACCCACCTGAACTTTTGTGCTTGGTCTTATGGAGTGTCTGGAAGCCACTCCTTTTAGGGGGGAGTACTGTCACAGTGTGAGACTGTGTTTTGTGTTTATTGTATTGTATTAGTGTTGTTCCCTGAGTTGCCACCAGATGTCTCTTCCCCTCACTGTCATATGTATCATGAACTGCATTTCCCATACTCCTGTCTGTTAATCATTGATCATTTGTCACCAGCTGTTTCCCATTAACCTGCATATATAAGCTGTGTCTTTGTGTGTCTTTTGCTGGTTCATTGTTTGATGTCACTGGTTGTTCTGTGGCCTTCTCTGTGTCACCTGTTTGGATTATCATTTTGTGTACGGCTGTGAGTTTTCTGTTTTTATTAAACACTGTTAACCTGCAAATCCTTCTCTTCATTTGATACCGTGACAGGTAGTTCCTTGATGGTCGCACCACATGATATTTCATAAAATGGACATCATTGGACAAAGTTTGTTTGTATATTATGATGGAAATATAAATACAAATGCTTAAATTTGAATCCTGCCAAATAGCGCAGAATATAAATTTGAATAAATTCAGAGTAATTTCAAAGACATTTTCAAAACAGAAGTTATGGCCGGATGGTCGCACCACATGATGTTTTGACACTTTAAATAACAAAAAAAATAACAAATAAGTAAAGGTTTTTGAAAAGTTAAAGTGAGTACATACATGGGAGAGGTACTACAAATATACAGTATCTTTTTATGCATTTAAACCCGTTTTTGCCTGAAAAGATGCAATCGGAAAATGTAGGCGTCACGTCATTGACCCGTGTATCTTTCTCTGTCTGAATTTACTTGTGCAGAGACAACTGTCACACACACAATTAATTAAAGGAACCGTAAGTAGGAAATGTATTTCAATTAATCATAAAATGGCCCTGATATGTCACTAGACATTAAGAAATCATGTTCATTTCAAATATTTATATCACTGACAACAGTAGTCCGGCCAGGATATTGTCATTTAAAAGTGAAGTTGCAGCCCTCAACTGATGTTGATGTTGTCATGTTGTGTTTTGGCCTGATGCACCACCCTCCACCTATCTACCAATCACGAAGTCAGTAGTGTTTTCGGCATCCGGGTTGCCAGCTCTGCTCTAGTTACCACAGCTGCAGCTACAAACGTGTCGGATAAAAAATGTTTAACGTTACGAAACCTAAAAGACCTCGTTATGAATCCGAAATACGTTGTGACAAAGTCCGAAATAAAACAAGGATTTGTATAGGAGATGCCTCACTTATAGCGTCAACTAAATGAATAGCTGTATCTTTGATATCTGTTACACATAGTGACTTAGGCTTGTGCTTGTACTTACGTTAATAACAGATACCTACCGTTACATGTTAGACTAACAGATACTGTTCTAACAATGTACTGTCACATACGAGCGTACATCTTTACGATTATATTTGGCTAATTGCCATTAGTAAATTTTTGCGATACATAATTCGCAAAACATCTCTCATGAAGCATAAACATAATTAACAGAAAAAAAATTACTGTGTAGGACTCGTCACTTGCCATTGGAAGCTCCTTGTAGCAGCCTACGTTCCTGCTGGATCCTGCAGCCTAACTGGCAACCTCGAGTCAGGGGGGAGGGGATACACCGCTCTACAGTAATTTGAAAGTGATTGCAGTACCAGTTTTGGCCACAATCTTACATATGGTTCCTTTAATTATTCATAAATTGTTTGGATAGTGACAGTATGAATAGCAAAAGTGACACTGTGTTGAATGCCGTGCTTATGGTGGAGGGAGTGTAATAAAGTAATAGTCTGTGGGAAAAGTTAAGAATTGTTTCTGGGGGGTTTTGTGCTGTGAACTGTTACTAACTTTAGTGCAGTGTTGTGCTTATGGGACTGGGGAATTTTTTCAAGTGTGTTGGGGTTTAGACGATTCCTCTTCTTGGACAAAACCTCTCCAGCCACAGAGGATGCAGGGGAACATAAAAATGCCAGTGCCAGCTGGTATAAATGAGGATACTGATGCTTCTGTTGAGCCCAGACAGGGGAGGATCTCCTCTTTCTTGCTGGCTCCATTATCAGGAAAAAGGAAGAGGTCACAAAAAGCAAACAAATCAAAAAGGGCTATCCAAATCAAAAAGCAGCCCAGTCCAGATCCAAAAATCAGCAAGAGGAAGCATCGAGATGACACACGACTCGCCAGACTCAAACAAAGACCTCAGCCGGCCATGCCTCAACTGAGCTAACGGACTCTCATGGACAGCGACGGCCTTAAGCATCTGGGGGCCCATTTCAATAACTAATATAGGGCCCTACATAAAACATAAACATAATAGAGCAGAAAAAACTTGGATTCCTGTTGGTTTGCATCATAGACGAGAAGCACCTGGCTGCAGCCTGCAGATTTGGGCGGGGTTGCACGTCAATTCCCGCCAACATCTCTTCTCATTGGTTAGTGGCGTGAAGTCATGACGTTGATTCTATTGTTTGTCGATTCTAGTTTTCGTGTCTACTGTTCATCGCTGCATGGTGAGTACAGGCAAGCTACTCTTTTTTTGTCCTAATTTTATTTACAAGTTTTAATTCTGAAGTGGCGTTTAGTGTGATGTTAAAATTAAGTGGTGTAAAAGAAGATTGTGTAACTTTACTCACCATATCACACAATAACAAGGGCGGTGTTTCCCAAAAGCATCATAGGCCTAAGTATATATATATATATGTATGTGTGTGTGTGTGTGGGTGGGTGGGTGTGGGTGGGGGTGGGTGTGTGTGTGTGGGTGGGTGTGGGTGGGTGTGGGTGTGGGTGGTTTTGGTGGGATTAGGATATAGTGTTAAAACAAGGCCTTTAAAAAGAAATACAGTGGCAAAACTGAACCAGGAGAAGAAATATAGGATTTAAGAGTTAATAGTAACAATATACAAAGTTATATTGTATGACATTTTTTTTCTATGAATAAATTGATTAAATGTTTCTCCTGGTTTCCACGTCAGCGTTATAAGGCCTAATCCTGGCTTAATCTAAGCCCTGTCTGTGAAACCAGGCCCATATGATTTTGTATAGATTTAAATATTTCAACAATATTAATCTGCTGCTGGTGTTTTCTGTGTGTCCTCGCCTCCCTGAAGATGGATGAGTTTTTCCTTCATTGTCAAGGTAAGTGAATACCAGATGCAATAATGGAAATCCATTCAGCATGAGTCAACATGGAAGAAAACTTTAAAAGTACTAGTATCTAATTAATAAGTACTAGTACCAATTTAATAGGTGGGTTTCAGTCACGTGATTATGATGACGCGCGAAGGCGGGGCGATTTCAGATGGAGGGCAGGAAGTAAACACGGAGAATACGTCTATGGAGGAAACCGTTGCGGAGTGTCCGTATTGTCCCTTTAGCCGACTTTTTAACGGTCCGTTTACACGTTCTTTCAACTCTGACCCATATCCGATTCATGTGTTTACACTTGCCATACTATCTGAAACATCGCGCATGCTTAAAGGGTTAAATTCTCTTGCACAGATGGACGAACGCGAAATATGCTTGATCCTAGCTCTGCGATGTATGCGAAGTTCGCCAAACATCACCATGATTATGAGGCGGAGGAGGACGAAAAGTGGCATCATTGCACACATGCTTCAGTTACTGTGTGTGAGAGAGAGATCTCAGGACTGGCGGGAGCATATTGTGTTTAAATATTGGCTTTAACCGCGGAGACGTTGCCTAATGCCTCAGATAATCCGATCTGCCTGTTTACATGACAGTCGCACTGGCACATATACGATTTATTTCCACATATGAATGAGGCCTGAAACCGATCTCGAAATATCCGAATGCATGCGTTTTTTTCCTGTTTACACTGTCATAGAACACATCGGACCTGTGTCACATATGAGCAAAAAATCGGAATTGGGTCACGTTTCACTGACAGTAAATGAGTAAGTAAATGAGCATTTAAAGGACAAATCCAGTGAAAAATGAACCTGGGGTTAATTAACACATGGTTACCGAGTCGATCGTTCCCTGCGATGCGTTTTCATGAAAATCGAATGTAAAGAGTTTTATCTTTAAAAACATTTTAGCTCATAACACTAGTATATGGGGCACAGAGTAAGTAAAAATAAATCGCTAGTTAATACCACTAACAAGGCTCAAAATAGCCTCACACTAACACGGTAACATAATGAGGGTCCTTACATACAAACCGAAGCATTGAGAACTTTGTAAGTGTACAGACAGTTTAATAAGAAGATACTTTATAAAGACAGTACATTACGCGTTGACATGCAGGATCCATCTTGGAAAACAGTCTCGACTAATCGAGCCACGAACGCCGTGCTACGTTAGATTTCACAAACGTAATTCCTATCGACCAGCTATCCTATCGACGGCGTTCGTGACTCGATTAGTCGAGACTGTTTTCCAAGATGGATCCTGCATGTCAACGCGTAATGTACTGTCTTTATAAAGTATACTTTATAAAATCCACTTTTTACGGCGTTGTTCTGTGAGCTTTTTACATTTCTCAGCTTTATGAGTGACAATCTTCGGTACTCTATAAAAACCCTTTCCCTTTTCTCGATTAGAACGATTGGAGCAGCCGTAAACTACACAAAACATTGGCATTTTTCAGACGGCAGATCCTCAGCTATTTCACTTCCTGCCCTCCATCTGAATCACGTGGCACTATTGGCACTAGTATCTAATGAATAAGTACTAGTATCTAACAAATAGCCTCTAGTACCTAAAGAATAAGCACTAGTAGCTAATGGAAAAGATACTAGTATCTAAAAAATAAGTACTAGTAGCATGAAAATAGTAGCTACTAGTAGGTTTTAAGGATTAAATGTTAAAATGGCTTGCCATACCCAATGGCAGAACCTGGAACTGAGAAAGCAATCAAGCTTGTTCCTGAGAATATTCTCAAGAAACGCAAGGCGTACCAGGCTATCAAAGCCACTCAAGCCAAACTTGCGTTACAGCAGAAGAGAAAAGACAAAAAAGGAATTCCCTTGAAGTTTAAGCGATTAGAGGAGTATTTAATAAACAGCAAGAGGAAGCATCGAGATGACACACGACTCGCCAGACTCAGACAGAGACCTCCGCCGGAAATGCCACCAGCGAAGAACGGTCTGGTGTTCGCTCTCCGTATCAGAGAGATCAAAGGTGTGAGCCCCAAAGTGATGAAGGTCGTTCAGATGCTGAGGCTGGGAAAGATCTTCAGCGGCACCTTTGTGAAGGTCAACAAGACTTCCCTAAAAATGCTTAAGACTGTTGAACCTTATGTTGCCTGGGGATATCCCAACTTAAAATCAGTCCGTGAGCTCATATTAAAAAGAGGTCAGACAAAGATTGCTAAGAGAAAGATTCCTCTGACCGACAACGCACTTATAGAGAAGCATCTCGGACAATATGGGATAATCTGTTTGGAGGACCTTATTCATGAGATCTATTCTGCTGGAAAGAACTTCAGGGTGGCCAACAACTTCCTGTTGCCTTTCCATTTGTCAGTACCAAGACATGCTGCTAGAGACAAAGCTGGACTACTGAAAGATGTTGGAGACCCTGGACCCAGAGCTGAGGATATAAATAAAGTCATCAGGAAATTCAACTGAGCTAATGGACTCTCATCATGGACAGCGGCGACGTGATAACTTTTTTTTCTTTTCTTTTTTTTTAACTCCTCTAATCGCTTAAACTTTTAACTTTAACTTCCTTTTTTGTCTTTTCTCTTCTGCTGTAACGCAAGTTTGGCTTGAGTGGCTTTGATAACCTGGTTTCGTTTCTTGAGAAGATTTTTAGGAACAAGCTGGATTACTTTCTCAGGTCCATATTCTGCCATCGCGTTCAGTGTTGCCAAGCCTTTTCACAGGAAAGTAGTTTTTTTTTTAATTATTATTATTATTTTATTAATGCTTAAAACAATACACACACAGAAAAGTAGCTAGCAGAGAGAATATAGGGCGGCTTCTGTCACTTTGAGTGATTTATTGCCCTTAAGCCACGCCCCCTTTTTGACCGTGGGAATATTCCCACGCTTGCCCCGCCCCCTTCTACCACCCACCCACCCACCTCCGGGCAGACCACGTGACCGTGAGAATTTTCCCATGCTTGCTCCTCCCACTTCTGGACATGTCATGTGACCGTAGGAAAATCGGACTTACGCCACACCTCGTTATGGGTTGAACATCTGAAGCGTGGGAAAATTCCCACGCTCAGTAGTTCTAAACAGTGTATATTAAAACTTTTTAAAGAAATGTATTAAAACTATATAATGCAAATAGTTCTATTTTCTAATACATTTGAAGAAAAGTTGTACTTTCACAATTACAGTGTTTAAAGGTGTATAAAACATATAACGTTAAAATACATTTGTAAAATGTTAAACATTAATGAAAAAGTTTAAATTGCATTTTCTTAAAGCTATCAAAATGTATTAGTATTAAGACATTAAACAAATATTAAAACACATCAAACGCATAAACACATGCGTACATTTTAAAAACTGGCTTACGTTTTTACAATTCCGTTTGTTGAAAGAAGAACAAAGGTTATCCAACTCAGTGATCTCCAAAGTTTAAAGATGTGTAAAAATATTCCCTTGTGTAAAGTAATCTCCTGGGAGCTCAATAAAACACGTCCGAACACGGGAGAAAAGAGTCAAGACTGACAATAGCTACCAATGCACAGGACCCAGACGTAGGCTCCGCCCCTAGACTCCTCCCACACCAAGACACTCCCACGTCAGGTGGTGAAGAGCCGTGGGAAAATACGACAAACAGTTCACACGCTTCGCACAGGACAGGAGGAGGGGTGTTCATATAGCCCCGCCTACGATCTACAAACATTAAAACACACTCCTCTTGAAAGCTTACCTCATTCACGCATCATGTCTCAAGGAACTGACTCTTCTTCATCATCATCATTCCGACCCCTGGGAACTACTGACGGATACGTACCAACTGGATTACTGGCTGCAGCAAATGGATTACCGGATGCAGCAAATGGATATCCGCAGAAAAGCATCGAATGGCTAAATAAATTTTGTACAGATCTCGGATATCACAATCTGGCGTTCCTCACAAGCTATGGAGTTGCAACACCTGTTGCAGTCGCCGAGGCCCATGGCACAACCAAGGATGAGGTGGACGGATGTCTCGGGGACACAGGTCACCGGATTATCAAGGCTATTTTGGCTGTCATTTTGGAATTTTTGATCGATAAACGGATGAAAAAGAATTGCGACGGCTGTACCGTTGACCATCCTTCTCAAACAAGACACAGCTGCTTGTTCGAACCTACTGCATATTATTTTTATGGATGTTTTGAAGAGATCAGACTGAAACTCCTCACACCTGAGTTAAAAAACATATTAGCTCAGGCCTTGAGTCAGTACGGAGGCAGACCAAATCTACAGAGGATTCTGGGGGTTGTTGAGGCAATTTTATACGAGCTCAGAGATGAGATGTACATAGTGGAACAACTGACCTCAATCAGGGACAAGCTCATTGATGAATCTTGCGAGGAGATAATTTACTCGGCCGTGGACCAATGGAAACTCGCCACATCTGAAAACCCTGAGATTACCCTAGTGTGAAAATGGGAAACTTCTGCTCTACCTCTTGGATTACAAAATATTTCTTTAAATCACGTGTTAAATGTGGAATATCTAACCTGCTCCACAAGATTATCCGGAATAATTGGACTACAAATACCAACATAACTCCGGATGAAAAACGACTAATGGAATTAATGAATGGCGTGCGGGGATTATCGGACGAATGGAATCATATGATAAACATGTCTGTAACCTGTGAGAGCACACCCTCTGTGGTTATCAAAAACATTCTCAATCTAATGTCTGACGACCAGAACTCTCTTAGAATAGGAAATATATTGTGTATTTGTACGTATGTAACTGATGTCTGCAGTTTGTTAAGTAACGAAAACCCTGATGTATGTAATATTATTGATTTTTTAGTCGAATACATTATGGAGAAGAATTATGAAATGTCTATGAAATTTTATTTTTTTGTTTGTGTGATATAATTTACATTATACATGTTTGTAACTTTCTACTTCTTACATTCTAATAAAAGAAAAAAAAATCATTTTTGTTGTTTGGAAATGTTTTTGTAACGTTTATATTGTAAAATAAAAATGTTTGTGACTTTTATATTGTGAAATAAAAAAAAATGTTTGTGACTTTTATATTGTGAAAAAATAAATAAATACTGAACAAATTTGCAACTCGATTCATTATGACCGAAATCTCATAGCGTTGACATGGCAGAACTAATGAAAAAAATCTATTACGACCCAGCGAATTCTGGTGCTTTTGGGGGTAAAGACAGATTAAAACAGGCTGTGTTACAGGAATACGGTGTAAGATTATCTGATAATGAAGTGTCCAAATGGCTCGCTAGCCAGGACACATACACTCTCCATCGAACTGCACCAATAAATTATAAGCGGAACCGCGTAGTGGTGTATGGGAAAGACCAGCAGTTCCAAGCAGATTTCGTTGATATGTCTGTATACTCGAAAGAGAACGACAATATCAAGTTTATAATTACCGTTATAGACGTGTTTAGCAAGTACGCGTGGACAAGGGTACTGAAAAATAAAACGGGGCCGGAAGTAGTTAAAGCTTTTTTGTCTATTTTGAGAGAAGGACGTGTGCCTGTAAAGTTGCAGACAGATAAGGGTACAGAGTTTTTCAATAAGCATTTTCAACAGTTGACAAAAAAATATAACATACACCATTTTGCAACAGCAAGTGATTTAAAAGCGAGTGTAGTCGAAAGATTTAATAGAACTTTAAAAGGACGAATGTGGAGGTATCTAACAGCGGTGAATTCCAAACGCTACTGTGATATATTGCAAGATCTGACAGAGGCGTATAATTCTAGTTATCACAAGTCCATAAAAATGCGACCGTTGGACGTGAATAAAGAAAATGAAACTGTGGTGTTTAATAATTTATACGGAAAAATGCGTAAAGAGACACCAGTCTTTAAATTTGCCGTTGGAGATATCGTCAGGGTATCTAAAGTCCGGAATATATTTGCCAAAGGCTATGAACAGAATTATACTGAAGAATACTTTACTATAAGTGCGTGTATACCCCGAAATCCAGTCGTATACAGGATACAGGACTATGATGGTGAATTAGTAGATGGTTGTTTTTATGAGCAAGAACTCCAAAAAATTATTGTGAGTGATGATAAATCGTTTAAGGTCGAAAAAATTTTGGATAAACAACGACGCGGAAAAGCCATGTACGTTTTGGTGAAATGGTTTGGATGGCCATCAAAATTCAATAGTTGGATTCCTGAAAAACAGGTGATTGATCTACAATCTCCCTTAAAACCGTAGCGAAAGCCACAGACGATGTCATTTATCCAAAAACATCTAACATGTCTGAGGAGGAGGGGTTCTACGTCACGCTCCCGTGCAATGCATCTGCGAATGTATACCCCGAGAATCGCATATCTAATTACAGAACTAGATTGGCAAGAGCTATACATTTAAAAGGATTATGGGAAGTGGCGTTGGTTGAGTTTCACTACCCAAAAACTTGGCACACTTTCAACGAGGAAGACGCTGCTTTTATTATTGAATGCGATCAATGTTTGAACATCGATGAACGTAGCAAAGTGCGTGGGGATCTTAATATTCAAACTTTCCGGAAAGCCCTAAAAATATCTACGAATCATAATAATATAAAACATGGCTATTTTGAGGATATTTCAGTATTACTCAAGGAAATAAACGCAACCCTTCCACCACGGGTGCAGCTAGGCTACGATCATATAATGAATAAGATATTTCTGAAAGCAGCTCAGAGAGCATCGCTAACGTTTTACGGAAAGCTCGCCATCATTCTAGGATTAAAACCCGGTGTTCCTATTGAAAATGTAGGCAGTACGGATGAACACGAGGACGTGAGCACATACGCACCATACCAGGCCGATATAAGTGGAGGATTTTACACTCTATTTGTATACATAGATATAATAGAATATCAAGCAGTCGGTGACGCGTATGTTCCATTATTAGAGACGATACATATTGAACCGACCACTAACAAAGCAGTCTGTGTCAGGTACGACAAGTCTCATTACGTCCGTCTTAATAAAAACAACATCTCAGACATTGGGATCGAAATTAAAGACGACCAGAATAAAGACGTGCGATTCACCTACGGAAAAGTTGTGACGAAGCTGCACTTTAGACCAGTGAGAAAACATTTGTTTTAAAAATGGCTTATCTCACACCGTACCAGGACGACCCCCACCGTTACATATCATATTATCAGGCCCAAACAGGACATGGGATGCCGGGCTATGCCGGAAGCGGTGTTATGTATGGTGCCGGTTTTGCATCAGGGATCGGGGGTCTATTTCGTGGATTATATCGTATGGCAATACCGTTTCTAAGAAGGGGTTTCAGTATAGCAAAGCCACACATAAAAGCTGCGGCAAAAAATATAGTAAGTGATGTAGTTACCAGTGCCTTGTCAAAGTCATTTAATAATGATAACACTGAGGGACAGAGTGGTCACGGTCTTATGGTCATGCGTAGAGGGTTAAAGCCCCCTGGGACCCGTATGAGGAGGGGGCGTGGTCACGGCGTAAAGAAGAGTACACGCGTCACTAAGAAACGCCCAGTTGCAAAAAGCAGACGAAGAAGCCGGACGAAACGTGTAAAAAGATCTACAAGTTTGAAAAGACGAAGCAACACTATCTTCTAAATCATGTCATTGATTCATGCAATGTCAGACGAATGTATTAAATCCGAACTGGATATTTTTACCCTTCCTTTAACTCAGACAGCTATTGAGAAAAACACTTATGTGGAAATCCCGCCTGTGTCAGCGATTAATGATGCTTCTCCGATTGAATTTTTCATAGCTGGGACTGGCGAGGACTACACTGATCTGAATAACACATTATTATATACTCGTGTGAAAATAACTCTGCCAAACGGAGATGATGTGCCGGAAGGAGCTCCCGTGGGTCTGATTAATTACCCGGCTTCGACGATCTTCTCGCAAGTGGATGTGTCTCTAGGAGATCGGCTAGTGTCACAATCGTCCAGCACGTATCCGTACAGGTGTATTTTGGAGATGCTCATTAATTATGGAAAAGACACCCTAGAGAATAACTTTTCAGCAGGATTGTTTTACAAAGATACAGCCGGCCATATGGACACTACGGATCCGGCAGGTGCGAATGCAGGACTGACAAAAAGAGCTGCGTTTACAGACGGGAGCAATGTTGTCGAGCTACTGGCTCCGATACACAGCGATATATTTTTTCAGCCGAAATTACTATTGAACGGTGTAGATATTCGTATTCGTTTAACTAGAGCAAAAGATGAATTCTGTCTGATGCGCGGGGACGCGATCGATTATAAACTAAAAATAATCTCCGCTTCTCTCTTTATCAAAAGAGTGTCTGTCTCCCCCTCGCTCCGTTTAGGACACGCCCAAGCGCTACTGTCAGCCACAGCAAAGTACCCTTTCGACAGGGTATGCGTGAAAAACTTTTCTATACCAGCAGGAGCACGTGTCTCAAACCATGAAAATCTCTTCCTCGGGACTTTACCAAAATCCATCATTATAGCATTGACGGATAATGATGCTTTTACTGGCTCATACGAAAAAAACCCGTTTGCGTTCAAACATTTTAATCTTGAATATTTAAATCTCACCTCTGACGGCGCACACATCCCAAATCGTCCGTTTCAGCCGCAATTTAATTTAGGAAATGCTGTAAGAGAATATTATCAGCTGGTTACCGCCACGGGGAGACATCTGAAGAACCAGTCTTTGGCCATAGACAGGGAGGATTTTCTCAACGGCTACACACTGTTTGCCTATAACCTTACTCCGGATGAAGAGTGTTCGCAGCATGTTTCGCTGATTAGATCAGGGAATATTAGGTTAGAAGCACGTTTTAGAGAGCCTCTACAAAACACAGTAAACATTTTAATTTATGCTACCTACGATTCTCTTCTTGAAATATCAAATCGGAGGCAGGTGTTGGCAGAACACTACTGAAGAGTTTGAAATGAACACTGTGGAGCTAACGGAAATTATGGATAACATCGCGTGTAATATAAATTTTTTAGGAGTACTCCCTTCCGACCATCTTCCCAAAGATCCATTGATAGACGTCCCAGCCCTATTAATTTGTAATACGGATCGATCGGACGAACCGGGACGCCACTGGTTAGCTATGTACATGGATCGAAATGGGCTCGGATGTTTTTTTGACAGCTTCGGGAATCCTCCGGATTCAGATTTTTTTCCTCCATCCATTCTCAACTTTCTAAAAAACAATTCTACACAAGTTCATCATTCTACCAGACAAGTCCAAGATTTTACATCAGTCACCTGTGGACAGCATTGTGTCTTTTTTCTGTATCATATTTCACGGGGTGTTGAGTATGAGGATATAATGAAATTTTACCATAACGATAATCTATTAAGAAATGATACTATGGTGTCTCTTTTTGTGAAAAAATTGAAACCCATGGTCTGTGATAGTAAAATATTTAAATGTATCCAGTGTGTACAGTCTGGTAAAATGTTCCAGTCTTATTAATCCTTGTGTAACGAATAAATAAAGAATATGTAATGAATAAACGAGTCGTAAACAGATGAATAATTTCGTTTTCTTTCTTTTATTTGACATCAAAAACAATAACACAATATGTTGTACAATGACATACATAGTTTAAAAAAAATAAAACACAGATACAAAATCCCCCACATGATAATATTTTGTAAAAAAAACAAACAAAAACACATAGCTATGCCATTACATATAATTGTTAAAAATCCATCCATTGTTTCGCATCTACACTGGGTGAGTTAAATACGTTTTCATCAGAGTCCTGTGCATGTGTGTGTGTATGGCGTTTTTTCAAAGACTTAGTAGGTACAGTACCAAAGTCATCCGCGTGTGTTTTTCTTTTAAACGATTCAATCATCCGTCTTACATTATGATTGGTTACAGTCGAATGAGGAATCTTTAATGCCACAAATGCATCCAGAAAGTCATACCACCCTACAGGGCGACGATTGTCATGTATCGTCTGCGGTGAAGTTAGACTTTTTACCAGATCAAATATATGGGACCCTGGAATGATTCTCCCTTTATAAACAAATTCTCCATCAACTGTCCATGAAGACACGTGTTTGGCTTTCAACATTTTATCCATAATATATTTTACATTTTTTAACCTTTTCTGAGGAATATTGGTTAAAACTTCTGAGAGGATTGGGTCATCACTGACGTCATCATTCCTAACATCGGGGGTGTGGGAGGGGGGAGGTGTCTCGTGTTCCGGTAATGTAAGAGTTAGAGTGTTACTTTCCATATCACCGTGTTTTACCACACTTAAGAATCGTTGTAAAACATTAGTGTAGAGCTTGGATTTTTCGTAAGTGTTCAAATCATGCCTCTGCAGTATATCTCTAATAGATGAATCCAAGTCATTCTCCACAGCCGTATGAATATTTTCACGAGGCGGTGCAGTCCTTAGTCTATCCAGCTGATGTTTTGGCACAAGATACAATTTCTCGGCATGTTGCATTTTTCTCTTCAGATTCAGTTTCTAGTTATGAGACTAGATAGGAAAGGAAGCGCTACACTGAGAAGGGGAAGCAGAAAACCACCTTTTTGATTAATCATACGTCTTTTTCTTGCGATATTTATCTTTTTATTAGCAACGTATTTTATCTCTTTTTTCCTTCTTTTTAAAGTCCCGTGCTGTTTCGCAGTTAGAGGAATCTTCCCATGAATAATATTGAGAGCCACTTCACATAGAGCCAATATTAACTCGTCGGGTGAAGATTGCAGAATAACACGTCGCTGCTTGGGTGAGCTCTTGTATAATAACTTTAAGAGGTAGAGATTTCTGGAAAGCCTCGTGCTCATTGTTACTTCTGGACGTACACCACCGGATAGTCTGACAGTAAATCCGTTCTGAGCCGAAATTTTTCAGGGGTCTGTGGTTTATAATCTATTAACAAGTAGCTGTAAGGACGTTCAGTTGCATCCTGGTACGCTTCGATAAAAAACTTTGTATTCCCTGGGTACATCTGCCGTCCCAAAATACCAATCTGCTGCTTATCGCGAGGGTTTTTAAATATTATTAAATAATTTGTATTTAGGCCTATTGTTCTGGTAGATTTACCCTGGAAAAACAGATTCTGTATTAATAGCAAACAGCTAATCTTATTGTGATGTATGTATTGTGTAAAAATCTTCTCGACTTCTCCGTTAGAAGCAGCTTGACTCATAACGTCGTCCAAGATAAGGAGCGATCTTTTACCAGGAGGGAATAATGAGTCATCATCCAATTTCTGTGGTATGCCTTCAATGAATTTAATATCAAAAGCATGTAACATTTGATCATACATTGGTTGCCAGGATGTATACACATACACAAAATTGTCAAATTTGACAGAACACATTTTGTCTGAATTATACATTAGAGTCTTCACAAAAAAAGTCTTCCCACTATTACTTGGACCGGCAACGACAGCCGAGAATGGGTGCTGCATTCTGCAGTCAAAAACATCTGTTTCACACATTTTTCAAAATATTGTTAAAACCCGTAAGGTAAGGTAGTATAATCTGGTTTGAGTACTCGCTTATTGTACACAAGTCTGAAACTTTTCACGATTGATCTATTGTGCAATGTGAATCCCCTCTTATTACGTGTAATGGTCTCTGTGCGGGGAAACAGCTGCATCGTGTCACGTGATTCCACATAGGCACGCACTAGCCCTATCAGACTATGCAATGTGACTATTTGCGCATTCTCTGCATTGAGTGTAATACCCTTCGCTTTGAGACACGTATAGCCTTTTGCTGTCTGATACCCATAAGATTTTGGTCCTGACGAGGCATACTCTGTTATGAAATCATCTGGAACTAATTCGCTCGTGAGCTGACCGAGATAAGATCCTGTCTCAGGAATCCAATCATCGTTTTTTGATACAAAGATCACACTGTCTGTATCGGCATAAATCACACGTTCGCCTAATTTGTCCAAAAGATTATACAGCTCGAGTCGTGCGTAAGCAGTGGTGAAAGCACCAATAAAAACGTTAACGTCCCGTGTGGGGCACGGGTCACGTTCTGCATATGACCACTGAATCAAAGCCACTGAATCAGATACAAACGAAAAGTGTTTTATAATCCGTCCAGCACCACCAAAAAGACATTGCGTGAATTCTTCAGGCTCTGTCAAAAGCTCTGTGGTAGGTAAATGGGTACGCAAAGAGAAACGGCCCCATAAGGTATTCAAGATGAGCTTAGCAATGGATCTTTTTGCCGAATTATGCATTATTTTAGTGATGTCTAGCTGAACGCCCTGCTTATCGAGATAATCGTCAACGTACGCTTGTTTATCATCCTCTGTCACTACAGTCGAGGGAAAGCCAGATGCCTCCTGTTTGAATTTTAGGAATGTTTTGACATAATCGGTAAACAGACTGTCAGAGCTTTGTGGAAAATGCCACACCTCGTGAATTTTAACCACCTGATAACCGTGCTGAATAGCTCGATGTAATTCAACGCTAACCCATGTAGCTGTAATACATCTCTCAACCTCTGTGTGGCTGCATTGAGGGTCCTGAATCTGATTCTCTGCACAAGTCCTGCACAAAGGGAACATTAATTTACCTGAGCATCTGTAAGGTAGAACAGGGTGAAATAGCTTACGTGGTGGTAGCACTGTCACTTTGACGAGACCAAAATAATTCTCTATCCCTTCAAAGTCCTTAAAAATTATTTTAGGATGGCCGATAGGATACGTTTTACTTGACTGAACGAATGGGTATAGCGATGTGAAATCATAATAATCCACTCGTTCATCATCAGCTGTTTTGTGGTACAATTTATACGCGTTTGTGCGTCCACCAAATAATGCATCCCGAGGTCTCAGCCTCTCAGGTGCCTCGTAAGATGACATGAACCGCATGACATCAGGATCTGTTTGTTTTGCTAGATCCCATTCACATTCCCAGATAGTAATCACTCGTAAGGAGTACACTTTACGAAGTGTTTCTATCTTTTCATCCGACTGCCTTCTGAGAGTACCAAAAGACACTTTTGATAAAGGCTGAATTTCTTCTGCCTTATATCTGCAGTTGTGTCCATGGTAAAAACAACCCAAGAATTCCAAGGCTGTTTTTACCCCATCACCAGACTCATAATACCCATCAACATGATAAGGTCCGAAGGCTTGCTCTCCGTGGTTTAAGGCATGCTGTACATCAATGTTTTGGCTATTTTTAATATATTCTAGCCATTGAATGGATGCGTTTGAAAACGTCTTGTGTTGATTAACATACGCGTGACTATGTGTAAGTGCCACTGTATCTCGACTCAAAAAATTTGTTTTGAATACTTTCATGCATGTCCCTGCCAATGTCACAGATTTAAACGGATCGATGTTTGTACATTCGAGGAACTCTTCACGATATTTTATACACGCCTGTCGTAAGATGACCACGTCATTCCTACAGTAAAAAGCAATCTCCTTTTTAAAGTCAAAGACACTGCCTGACACACCTGCGTACCATGTGTCAAATCTGACACGCTCGGTTTCACTCATTGTCTCATAACCGTAAAACTCTTTTGCCGGATAGGGACCCACATAATTTGCATTCTCCAATCTGTTGAAATGATGTGGGAAAAATCCCTTTTCGCTCACGCTTAAGTTTAACGCTGCCGGTACCTTGCCTAGCGAAAAAGGGATAAATTGAAAACTGTCTATAAATCGCTGTCTAAACGCTGTGTCATACATATGCAATATTCTACATCCCTGCATAATAATCTTTGGACTTATTCCTTCGTTGCTAAGATACTCTAACAGGATGTAGGAATCAAATCCCGATGCGTTGTGAGCTACAAATGTGTAATCGCTGTATTTTGGGCGTCTGAAGTGTTTAATCAGACGTGCCACACAATCTGTTCCTCCAGCTTCAAACGTCTCACCTGTCTGTGTCATTGCACATACAAAATTAGCCACATGTTTATCATTCTGATACATTGTCTCAAAGTCATAATAAATGTATTTTTCATCATTTTTCAGACTTTAGAGGTTGGATGTAGCATTCGTGACTACCTTCACTTGTCAAAATCTCGTTGCAATGTACACACCACTCTGGAGAGCACTTGTGCGGTTTGGTTTTATCACCACTTCTCGCGATTCTATACAATCGTTGGCATTTAGTGCAGTATTTTAAAGTGTCACACTGCGATTTCTCAGTAGACGTGGGCTCCTGTTTATGTGTTTCGTAGCAGAAGGTGTTTCTGCAGTATCTGAGGCAGTCTGGACATTGTCTATAGGATGT